>NC_134186.1:16903758-17083257 GCF_964188355.1 Buteo buteo | reverse complement strand
GTGCTGATGTCATAATTAATCATAAAATCACGTTTAAGTACAAGTGCTTTAAATGCTTAGTCTAATCAGTGATTGTATATGGCCTTACACTTCTAGACATCTTCTAGAAGTGCTGAACTCTCTCTTTCATGGTTTTCTACAGTGTTGTCTGCTGATAATCAAGGGCTTGTACTTCTGGCTTTTCCCACCCATGTCTGCCAAGTGAAACTCCTGTCTGACAAGCACTCCATGCAAAGTAGAAAACATTTGTATTTCCTGTTTGTATTTCACAGGCTACTTACTGTGCATAGATCTTGCCCTGCTAATTTGAATCCTACATTCCATAGAATCAGTTTTATTTGGATGATGTCAGGAACTTGTATTTTGTGGCTCTTTTTAAAGCATTCAAATTAAAGACTGCAAGAAACTCTAGAGAAAAAAACGTATGTTAGCTGTAATATAAGAGCTAGAGCTGAAGATTTTCAGAGTTCAAAGTTCAGTGTGCTTATGTGGCTCTATGAATTGCTGCTCTATGTATGTATTTTTAAAAACCATTCAGGAATGGAATGCTTGCTGGGGAATTGAAAACGTTTTTTGAAAAAACTCTTTTTGCAGCAAGCTGTAGGAATAGAGTACCACAGAAGAAAAGGTGCTCTGCTAATATTGCAATAAAGTTACCTTCTGCTGACAAGGAATAAATTCAGTTATTGCATAGATCAAGGCACTAGTGATGCTTCATTTAATGACCTTGTATTCTTTTCATTTCACTCAGTTACCCTCTAACAATTCAGCGAAGAATCTTATAGCTTCAGAAAGGGAGCTTATCTTACTATGAAGTATTTCTGATTTTAGTGATTTATATTCTACCTGTAACCAAACTGAAAGCCGGGTTGTTTGTGGGAGTTTTGATAGTGGTAGTTAAAACAGATTTGTGTATCCATATGGTCCTTCTGGGAAGGATTTTCAGATATGCTGTTTGACTGGATCCAAAGGATGATGTTAGTAAAGTAGCGACTATTGATTTGTCATCATTTGGTGGCATTCATGAGGAATATGAACCAACAAATTTTTATTTTTTTTTTTAATCCCTGGGTAAAATATCTCTGTTCCTATATTCAGGATGTTAAAATGTAGGTCAGCAGTTTAGCTCACAGGCAGTAAAAATGATTGCATTTTGCTTGTACTTTATGCATTTTTGGGGTGTGCAAGTCTGCCAGAATGCAAGATTTTTCCTAACCTTTTCATTCTGATAGCTTTATCACTATATCTTTATATTCAGTTGTATAATATGCTGTAGAAACATATTATATTACTTCCCAGAGCTATGCTGTAAAATATTTTATGTTGAACTGTAGAAGTCAAAAGAATTTTGGCTTTTAACCTGAAGGAAATTTGAGTTTGTCCATTATAATTGTGAACTTATGATGACTTTAAAATGCAAATGAATTGATGAATTTAAACAACCTGTTCAACTGGCCTAACTAGACTTTTTTTTCATTAGTTGGTATTTCATATTTGTGGCTTGCTGTTAGTTGGGAACTTTTTTAAATGATCAAGCACCATCTTTCATTCTTAAAGACAGTTAAGATTTTATCCTGAATTCCTCTTGTCAGAGTCAGTAGGATGTTTCATAGTATGTGGGCACACAAGCACTGTAAAGAGGTCAAGCTAGTGCTGTTATAGCGTTTATGATAGAAGAAATTTGGCTGATTATTTTCAGAATGCATATTTTTGAAATGTGGGCGTCCTTTCTATAGACTCTTTTCTTTTTGTGTATTAGAGAAATAGTAGTCCCCATGTGCCCGATGAATATCTTGTGTTTGGGACTTGGTATCCTTTTCAGAGAGGACCCTCAAATTAATGTCTTTGGAACAAGAGTGACAGAACATGCCTGAATGCTAGGTTACCTTATCTGCCAGACATAGATGATTCTTTCTGACTGCATCTTCAAAACTGTTGCATGAAATTTTTATTATGACATCAAATTAGTAATCCTGTCAACCTTTGCACCCTGTAGCTAGCTCTTCTAGCCATTGTTTTATGGCTTTGACTCCATGGTTTGTGCCTCTCTGCAAACTTTCCCTGGTACTGGTAGGACCTTCTCAAAGAATTCATATGTTGTTTGTGGTTGGTTATGTTTACTTGCATTCAAATCTTCATTATACTTCTTTTTCTGTAGTACATTTCAGAAAAGATGCTGATCAGGTTTACACATATTCTACCATTCCTGTTGGATGTCTATGCTCTGTTTTCAGAAGACAGCCTTGCTAGTTAATTTTGTGTTTAAGGTTTTATCTTGCACGTGGGAGTCTTCTTTCTTGTTTGTGAATCTAACAATATGAATGATGAATTAATTGACACAAATGCTTTGATTTCTTTAGTCTACCAAATGTTTTTACTGCAATTCAATGCTTGTCTGTTTTGTGGAGTCTTCTAGTAATGTAGATAGATTCTTGGAAGTTTGGAATATATATGAGGAGCTCATGGAATTTTTAAACTGTAAAGTAATTGTATTTATATTGTCGTCTTAGTTCTTTAACTCAGAATTTAATGTCAGCATTCTCTGCCTATTATTATAATGATTTACACTTTATACCTGTTTTAGCATTAACAGTCTTCCCATTTAGTTCACAGGTGGTGTCCCATATGTGCCAGCCCCCCCCCCCCCCCAAAAGGGGGGGGGGGCAGACAAAACCTGAAACTGTTTAGTTTTGGTACAATCTTAAGTATCTAGACATCTTGCTTATTTACCACACCTTGCTTATTTGCCACAAAGGCTTAGGAAAAACTTCCTAAAACCTACCATAGAAGTTCAATAGCTCCTTTGACTGAGTTGTTGTTGTGCAAGAATGTATGTTGTTATGTAATAATGTTTCAGCCATGGGGAGCTGGTAGGAGCCACATACTTGGCTTCTGTATTGTTTATGTGAACTTCCTGGCATCATAGAATAGTAAGCCTGAACTGCAGGCATACTCTTTCTGAACCCAATGTATTAGCTGTGGGGAATGGATATGCAGAAAGAACGTCTCCTGGCAACTGTATGGCTAAGAAGGAAAAAGGAATACAGAGTAAGAAACAGAAGAGCATGACAGGATCAGACCATCATGATGACTTGCTACGTCTTGTGATACGCAAGATAAGCGGTTTTCAAACTTGCGCTTAATTGTGGAGGAATTCTGAAGGCTGTGTCTTGCAGAACTCAAGACTGTATCTTGCAGTCATGTCTCGTGGTTATGGAGTAATGCTCTGTGCCTGGCAGTGGTGCTGTGCTCAAGGGATTGAGGCTGCTCTCAGACGCTGTCTCCTGGGTGTAAGAAGCAGTGAGCCAGAAAGGGTAAACCTGGCATTGGCAGATCATCCTGAAACTAACTGCATCCTTGTTCCTGTTCTGTTCCATAAGAGCATAGGAGAGCCTCAAATGCTGCCTGTGAACTGTACAGAGCACTTTTTTGCTGCACTGGCTGCAGTTTTTACTGTGCATCTTAGAAAATTTTACTTTGGATTAGTTAGCAAGTTTTGTCATGCATGGAAGAGTTTGCATGTTAAAAAGAGTCTTCAGGAAGCCTATAAGGAAAACAGCCTGCAGTGTCTAATCTTTGACTTGATTACTTTTCAGGTCTTTCTGAACTCTGACAAGTTACAGTAAAGACTGCATCTTTGTTTTTCCATTTACAATACGGGGTTAGTAGTTACCTGTTTTGCAAAACTGCTGAGAGACCTTGACTTTCTATGCAATTTTATGCATATCAAGCAATCTGAGTTTAGTGTTCTGCTGGCAAGAGTAAAGATCCATACTTTTGCCTCTCATTTTAGCAGCTAGGCCATATTATTGCCGTTATCATGTTAGTAATGTAGCTGGAATTGTTCTTGTTAGCCCTGGAAGGCAATTAAGGATGAAATTCTGTTGACTTCAATATATGTCCAAAATATCTTTCCTGTATAAAATGCAAGCTTTGCTGAAGTATTCCAGGGCCATTCACCTTCCCTGTGCTAACCAAGAAGGAAAAGAACCAAGTGGCCCTCCTTAATGGGAATATACCTCTTCGTGTAACTTGAAAACAGAGATCAGACTACTGAAGGGATCCTAATGCTCAAGAAAGCATATTCACTGAATTTGTTATTGTCTTATTGTGAGAAAGTGTTGCCATCTTCAAAAGGGCAGTAAGGTTTGTTGAAACTTTAATTTTGATTTAGCATTATACATCATTCCTCTTGATTCTACCTCGGTTGTAATGCTGATTAATCTTCTTGCCTTAGGCATATCATTTTACCTTCCTGTGTCTTTCCTTCCTCCACCTCAGCTGGGGAAACACGATGGAAGTCCTTATTAGCCTATGTCCACAAGTTGCTATTTTAATAGAGACTTATATAGCACTCTGTATGTTATGACCTCACATGCCTTGTTATGCCTGATATGTGTGCATCGTCCTATTGCACTGTAGCAGGTTGGTAATGTTGAATACTACCTAGCAGCTGCTTTCAGTAAATGCGAAGAGCATGTTTCTGTTCACAGAAACTAACCTGTTTCTTCCATCTGTTATATTTTACCATTGTTTTCACAGTGGTGTTGCCTGGCACATGAGTTCACTAAACTCTCTTTACAGCTGTGGCTATAACAGAGGATGATGATTAATTACCCATACATTGTTATTTGAGGTGTTTTCTCACAATCTGATTTTAAAAAATAAATCACTTCATTAAGGATATTTTAATGATCTTACTATGACTTGTCGTCTTAACTATTTATTAGAAATACTAGTACCATATTGTGTTAAATACAATATTTGTCACTTCAGTTCAGATTTCCTGGGAAATTCTTCCTTACTTAATTGTCTGGTGTCTCTTAATCTGGTTCACTGCTGCCTGGAGATGGTGGAAGGATCTTGTAATCAGTTGTTCAGTAACTTGTAATGAGCAAATTTAAGAAAGCTAGCAGAACAATGCTACAACTTTGTAAATGGACTTTTGCTTTTTTCCCTTTTTGACAAATAGTATAGTGATCTTAAGAAATGTGCTGCTCTGACCCCATTTCTAGTCTCATTAAATTTGCTAGTGTCTGTTAGTGGTTGGATTTCCGAGTTCATATTAACCCTGAGGGATTTGGAGTGATGGAGCGAAATGCATACAGGGGTTCAATATTAAGCTGAAATGTGACTCTTAGCAGTGCCAGTTGATTCTTTTTGCTCCTTACAGTATTTTAGAGAATTTTATGAAGAGTGTGTGTGTGTGTATACGTTATTTTATTTAGGGCAATAAGCCTAAAGGACTATAGGTATGCAATCTTTTACTTGTTTTTAAAGAAAAAACTTTTAATTATGTTGCATCTGTAGACTATGCTTCAGGTATTTGAATTTTGTATCTTGCCTTCTGTGGATACTTTATTGCTGAAGTTATTCCAGGGGTACAATAGAAATATGTTCCTGATGTAGATGTTTTCTATAATAGTCTGTCCAACTAAAGTTAATGAAAATAGTTTTCAACTGTCTTAAATGGCAGCAGGACTGAGCTCAGAATAAAGATTAGACAGGAGCAAAACAGGGGAAAGCTGAGAAAATTATCAAAGGAAGAAGGGGAGAACCAGGAAATGGTATTGAAGTGGGTTGCAAGATAGATGAAAGCAACCTTTTTGGAAGTGCTACAGAGCAAAAATATCTTGTTCAGTATCAGCTGTGCACACATAGATTTTGATTTTGGAATTTATCTACTTTGCATTTTCAAATGAACTTTGTAGATCCAATTTGAAACACATGATGCAGGAAATAAGTTATTGTGCTGCAGCAATGAAAAATTGTTTTTGATACTACTTATGCAAGAAGGGCAAATTAATTTGGTTTATCTGTAGTTTAAAAATAAATAAATTGAAAATTAAGGATGTTACGTGATTATGAATCTATGGTTTCTAACTAGCCAGGAAGCAAACATTCACAGTGTGATACTCTATCAAATCTTTCATTTTAAAAATATTCTGCTGAGTTCAGAGCACAAAGTAAATAAAAAATCCCTCCCCATCTTTCTTGTAGGCCCCCTTTAGGTACTGGAAGGCTGCTAAAAGGTCTCCCTGGAGCCTTCTCTCCTCCAGGCTGAACAACTTCAACTTTATCAGTCTCTCCTCATAGGGGAGGTGTTCCAGCCCATATAATTCCATCTGCTGCTTGCAGCAGGCTCTCTCTTCCTGTTTCTTCACCCCCTTTTTTTTAATATTTATACCTCTCATATTTATAGACTGGTTTTCCAAACTTTTGTCAAATTATTTTGATGTATTATGTGTTAGCCAATTTGCTTCTGGGATAAATGTAGGGGGTGGGGGAAAAAAAAGCAAAGGATAAGTAAATACTGGAACTGGGAAGCAGTAAAATTAGCTAATGATACTTATTCAGACTGTTATTCTTATTTGTTAGGATCCCAAAGTAAGGGAGCCATAGTTGTCTGCAGGCTGACATATAGGACAGGCTTGAATTCTGGGCCAGTGGCTTCAGAATTCAAGATCAGAGATTTCTGTGTTTTGTGCCATTGATGCAAAATGACACTTTTCCCTTTATTTTGTGAACTTTTTTAAAAATGATTGTCACTTTCAAAACTAATTCACTTAAATCCAATTACTAAGGCTAAAATTTTCGGTATAAAATCTGACATGCTGGCCTGTCTTCAAGGGTTAAAGGATGAGACCTTGGCAGCAACCTAGTGAATATTACATGCATCCAGCCTGCAGCAGCCAAGAGTCCTTTATTCACAGGTGTTTAAGTTGGGTTCCCAATCTTGAGAATAACAGTAAACCTCTCAGGCTTCCAGATTTCAAGTAACAATATATGTATGCTGCTATTGTAGCATGTTTAACATTTTCTTATAGTCCAGTGCACCCAGTGGGAAGTCAGGATGGAGAAATATGGCAGAGCAATATCTCTTCATATATTTTTCTTTTTAACATTCTTTTGACAGAAACTTCTCTCAGTAGTGATTCAGGCATAAAGCTAATTTTTCCATCTCATTTAAAAGCAAACAACCTTTCCTTAAACCTGTCAGAACTTCCCATGGCACAGTCCTGATGTGGAGGGGTAAGGGCTGTGTTTATGTCGTGAGAGTGAATCAGGAAGTGATTAGATGGGAACACTCCTGGTTTAGCTGAGTAGAGAGTCTAACACAGTATTGCTCTTGGTTAAAGTACCAGGAACAACCTGGAAAGAAATCAGTGTGCCACTGCTGGGGGAAAATAAGGTATTTTTTCCCCAAGCATTTTGTTCTGCTCCGAAGGGCTGGAGTTGCACTGAACGTTCTCTGTGGTTCAACTGCTGGGTCAGAGGTTGACCTCCGTAATTTTGAAAAAGTATCTTTTTACTGGTAAAATGTGAAGACAGTCCAACCCAGTAACCTGCTACACAACTGCCCTGCTGTAAAAGGTGGGGGTGGGGAGTGGTGGTATTTCAAAGTGTACATTGGACTCAGCATTGTTCTATTGTAGTTCTAGTTGCTGCACATGCAAGGCCCTCAGTAAATGCTCAAATTGAGCATAAAAAATAAAAAAGTAAAAAAACCCTATTTAAACTGACACCTTGATATCAATTTACATACTTCCTCAACTGATCCCACAACCAAAAAAATTGAATTTGGATTTTTAATTTAAATGTCTGCTGTGACGTGAGAAGCAGGGACCTTGTTTGTCTTTTGCTCCAGCTCCTTAGTTTGGGTTGCATGAACCAATCCTCCACAGCCCACCTACTGAACGCCTTCCACATGGAGGGCCTTTAAGCCAACAGAACACCAGCCCTCTAGGACTGTTAAGTGTAGCGTAGCATCCAAGAGTAGATGTGTCAGAAGACCATGTGTGGAGGAAGTTTGCAGGCACACAGTGCTTTGTGTGTGCTATAAGGACTATGGTAACAGAGGTGAAAGCTAAAGTGGACTGACAGGTGCTTTGTCTGCAGTAGGGTCAGAGCTATACTGCAGTTGCATCCACTCTCAGCCTTTGTTAGTGCCCGGTAGGATGAATCAGGCCGCATGTCTTCGTGAGGTGAGAAACTGGAGTAATAAAGCTTTACTACTGTCTCTATAATGGTAGATAAGAGTTCAAGCCATTTCTCCTGTTATCTCTGTGAACTTTCCAGCATCTAAAAATGATACTGCTCTCTGCTTATGAATTAAATTTCAGCATGTGTATGTATGCGCTTGTGGGAGAAACAGGGAAGGTCTTTGGGTAGTTCTGATTTTATTTTTCAATTAAAGTATAGGACTGCATTTGGCTATCTGCTTTTTAATTTAACACAACATAGGGATAAGTAAGATATACATTCAGTACACACTCTTTTCATAGTGCAATAGCACAGAAGATTTGATTTCAGTTTGTTCTAGCAAATCTGTGCAGGATCTCATATCTCCAGAGAGAGGCTTAAAACTGCATTTGGAAGAAATAAAAAGGTCTCCATATGTTTCAAAAACTTTTATTGCCATTCTTTTTCTATCCTCTCTCCTTCTATTTTTTTAGGCATTTTTTGAGTGATGCATTCTCTTTGAGGTTTATAATTTATTTTTTACTTATAACTATCTCTCCTGCTGTCCCCCCAGTGTGTCACAAGGAATGCTTTTGCATCACTGCTCTTTCTGTTTTGTATACATGATGCTTTTGACAGTGACAATTGAGCTGAGATTTTCTCAGAATTGCTTACAAAGACAGGTTACAAAGAAAACCAAAATTATGTGGGGAGGTCCTCCCTCCATTTGTATTAACTTAGTATATACTTGGTGTCATGTCATTCACTCTCCTCTTACTCAGCATTTCATCTGGACCCCCCCTCAATGTTTGTTTGTACATGGACACATGCCCCTGTTGTTGTAAAAGTATGCTTATGGGACGCTCATGTGAAGAACAGATGAACCCACCCTTAACACTTTTTGTATGACTCTACACTGATTACCTGTTTCATACTCTAAAAAAATGCCTTTGACAAATATGGTCAGCTAGGCATTAAATTAATTAGGAAAGATAAAACTGAGAAGCTGGAACATGCATAATATTTCACAAACATAATACAGGAATCATACATGCTTTCTGCAGGTATATTAACCTTAGCTTTATTTGGACTTATATATAGCCTCCAATCACTCCTGCGCTGGAGTACAGCAGTACTGCTTCCCAAATTACATCCTTAAGTGGTCTATAACTGGAAGTGAACTTAGTTATGTTTTATATCTCAAAGAGCTTTAACCGTGAAAACAGCCCATTATCATCAGAGGTCTGTATACATCTCTGCAGCTTGTTAGGACAATTTTTCTACTCCAAGCAGACAAATGTGGTACAGATTAGCTAATTTACTATGGTTACAAAAGAGAAGACATGTTAGGATTTCAGGCATTCTTTTATGTCAGAAATAGTGGAACTTTTCGCTAATAGGCAGCAAAGCACTGTTGATATTTGCCTTAACACTATTCTCCAAACTTTTTTTTTCTGGGAGCCTGTGAAGCTGTGGTGCCCAGAATGCTGTCACAATTAGGCATCTGTGCAAGGGGTAGGGAAGTGGTATGCTGAGCCACATACTGCTGAAGAGGCTGTCAAAGGGTATCCTAGTTAATAGTAGTGTGACCCAGAGATTATTTAGCATGGCTGAGAATTGCTTTGAGAACCTCTCTTCTGCAGTGTTCTTAAGAAATATGAAGTTAGAAAGTTGAATGAATCTTGTATGCAGGCTTAAGATTATTATTTCACAACAGCTTAGGTCTGTGAATAAAATGAAGGGAAATAAGGGTGTTGTAGGACTGTTTATCAAGTCTTTGCATTTGTCTTTCTCAAAGCTGAAGTCATGCAACAAGTTAACAAGAATTCTGAGCACAATTGGCTGAGAAATGGTTCTTCTGTTTGAATATTTCAGGTCTCAAATGCCTTTTTTTTAGCTCTGCGTAAAGATAATGTTTCTTGTCTGTTCTATTCAAGTATTTGAAACCAGCAGAGGAAGATCTTCCCCTCTCACACATAGCTTCTGTTTCCTAAAAATATCCCTTGAAGTGGGGACTTGAGGCCAAGTTCAGTATAAATGCCCTAATATTTTTCCGGATAAATATGCATATATGTATTGATAGAGAAATGATTCCAGCAGAATCTATTGCATGAGACTAACGTTAGAACGGTAAATAGCTAGCAGATGGAATATGCTTAAAATGTGTTGAAGGAACTGCTTCGTGGTCTGAGTCAGGAGATATTTGGCCTGTTATTAATCCATAGGTGCTGGGTTTTCTACTAGCGTGGGTTGCATATATGTGCACTCTTCATTGTGACTGCAAGTCTGGTACATAAAAAACTGATCTGACAAAAAAAAGGGTGGTGGTGGGAAAGAGAGAAATAAAATTGCTCAGAAAATGGCCAGCCACTGCTAGGTCTGATGTGTTACACAGCATTTTGATATTTGGTCTGTAGTTTCATAGATCTAGTAATTACTTTTTTTTTCATATGAAGTATCATGGCATTTGGTTTAAACTGCATGTGTTTCTACAAGTAAGCGTATACACACAATACAGACACAAGTAAGATAATGACTTAATTGGCATATGCCCTGTCATAGTTTCACTCCTGATATCACCAGCCATTTTTCCAGGCAGCTGTGAAGTACAGGGAAGACTAGTTCCAGAAACGTTATGCTTGATGGAAAATCCAGCCATATAATTAATAGATCAAGGGTCTAGTGAGACAAAGGTGGCATTCCCTGAATACAGGAAGAGGATACTGTCCTATCCCTCCCCAGTCTTAGTAGGACCAATGGCACTTCTGTCAGTATTGCTCTTCAAAGCTTCACTGTCATATTTTGACCTGAGTAGTGCAGTCTGGAGTATCTCAAGTCTTCAAAACTTCTGAGTTCAGGTCAGATGTCTGGAGGGTTGAGGTGGTGGGAAGAGAAGAGAAAAGGAAAGACATAAGCACACAACTTCTGTTGTCAGTATACATCTGGCAAAATACAGACAGAAGATATTTAATGTTGTGTTCACCAATTCAGTTATAAGAGTAAGTTTGCAGCATTTAGCATTGATTTCCCCACCCGCCCCCCACATAGAGAAGTGAATGTAATTTAAATGTGGGAAATTGTGGTGAGCTATTATTGTTTTGCTTGCACCTTCTTCACACTATTTCTAATGTCTGTTTTTGATGAGTCTTAAATAGGTTCATTGGCATTTCTTTTCTGCTGTCCACTAGAAATGAGTTGTCTTTGGCTTTTGTGCATAGCAGTAGTGAAAAGCAGGAAAGTGGGCACATTCTTGTTTGGTTTGGGGGATGCGTGGTTTTTTTATGCCTGTTTTATTGGTAGCAGAACAGCGGTACCTGTCAGTGCCTTTTGAAGAGCACATCTATTTAAATTATTAATTTCTGGAATATATTGAAGAGAAATGCTGTATCTTTCCCAAAATGGGAATTGCATAATTGGTTCTTGTCTCCTGATTTCAGGAGGAAGGTCCAGCTGCTTTGCTTTTTATGGATAATTTCTAGTCTAATAATGAATTTAGTTAAGTGAAACTTTTGGTGAGGAGGACACTGGAGAGAGAAACTCCATTTCCCTTTGAGTTAGAGATGGCCCCAAATGCACAGTTTTGATCTTGTTTCAAATGTTTCAGATTTAGAATCTGAGTTTCAGGGCATTGTTTGAGTCTTTCCAGAAACAGGTGTCAGGTGAGATGTGGAACCTGAATTGCACAGCCTTTTGCTTGCAGTCAGTGTGCCAAGTTAGTGCTGAGATTCCTGCCTGAATTTTTGTATCAGTGGCAGCTACAGAAAAGTACGTTCTGCTTGAGAACTGACAGACTTTGAGAAACTATTGGGCGTGTGCTTTGAAAATTTTATGAACTGATGAAAATCCTTTAATAAAGCTAAATTGATTTATTCTTGCACTCTGGAAAACAGTAGAACATAGAAATCACATAGAAAACTGGATCTACTTGTATTTGCTTCTCTATACAGTGAAGTCAGTTATCTTATTTTCTGGTTACATGATGGCAGCTGGAAAGGATTGTTAATCAGACACTTGACAAATACACAGAGGGCTTTTTTCCTTCCTCTGAAGACTTTACTCTCATAATAGAGACTGACAAAGGAAAAGTAAAAGAGAAAATTCAATGAATAAGCCACTTTTTGTGTATCAGACATGTCTTTCCCATTTGTGAGGAAGTTCTGTCATCCCACAGTAATTTATATGAAGCAAATTTCTTTAGGCTAGTGATGATAACAGACTTAATATTATGGAACATTTCCTTGCTTCCATTTCTGATACATTTTTCACATCCAATTTGCTTGCTCTGCTGTGAGGTATTATAAAGCATTATAGCAGGACAAAAACCTAGTTCCACTTATCCTTTAATTGTTTTTAATGCAAAATACTGTACTCATATAAAATACCCATTTATTTATATTTGGTGCCAGAGGCTAATTCATTGAACCTGGGATGTATTATTACAGATCAATGGTGTTCACTACACTTTTTCACTCCTCTTTCCCAGGTTCCTTTCATGGCCAGTTAAGAGTTTATTAATGTTAAATAAATAATTAAGAAGGGATAATTGACTTATTTTTGTGCAATGATACCAGAATGATGCTTTTTTTCTGGAAAACATCATTGTTCTGTTTTTAATGCACTGCAGAATGTGAAGCCTGCATACCCTTATGAATCATGGATAACTCCTTTGTGCCAGAGATTCACTGACAGTGACCCAAACCCTGCTCTCGCTAAATGAGGAGGAATAAATAGATATGCTGTTTCATCCTACTCACTAAGAAGGGGGAAAAAGAGAGATCTTTTTTCCATCTTCTCTTGTCATCATTGTAATATTCTTGGTCCCTCTAAAAGCCACCTGGTTCTGTGCTGCATGGTAACTCTTTTCACCTGCTCCCTGCTGAAGAGGAAGAGTGACACCTGTGCAATGTGGCTCTTGTCAGCAAGATTTGCTCTCTCCCTTGCTCCTCTTTTACATCTCAGATTACCAGAGTTGCTGTGGACAGCAGTAAGGTGAAAACTCCTTGCTAATGAATTATATCCAAGGAATGAGCAATCTGTGGAACTCCTAACCCACTCATCTTTACTTTCACCAGGAAACCAGACTGTGGTTGTTTCCTCACCTCATTCAGCATTTTGAAGAACCCTCCTGAACTCTTGTCTTTTTCAGCTCTTGGAATCTAATTGCTTTGTATTTTGTATTTTAATGAGACTGTTCTAGCTCAGGCATTCTTCACGCTTGAGCTGTTGTCCCTCATTCAAAGGCAACTTTATGATAGTAAAAATAACTGCTCATTTCCTTTCTCCTTTTGCTATTTGGACTTCAGAATTCCTCTCAGCATTCCTTTGAAAAACTTAATTTTTGCCTTTCTCTGCTATGTGTGTTACAGTAGCATCTGGAAGCTCCAATCAAGATCAGAACACTGTTCCATGCTCAGTGCAAAAGCAAGAAATTGTCACTTCATAGGCTAAGCAGAGGAGAGAGACAGAGTCTAGCAGGAGAGAAGAATGGCAGAAGGTGACAAACGTCAGAATATTAGTAGGAAAGCAAAGAGTGGAGCCCAACTTTCTGAATTTCTACTCAAGGAGTCTATCCACTAGATCACTCTGATGTTCTGAGTAAATATTTTGTGGCTGGAGGGCCGCACAAGCTTTAAGTAATTCAGAAAATACAAGCTTGGCTGTGTACAGCAAATGGAGTGCAAATATCTCCTGCTTCTGCTTGGCTCAGGGGTCTCTCTCTTGCAAATGAGCAGTGGATACAGAAGCAGAAAGAATAAAGTAGTAGTATCAGCAGGAGGGAAAGGAAAGAGAAATCGGAATTTTGAATTACATTCAAAAGGCAGGAGTGAAACAGGGTCTCTTCCAATTAGATCAGAGCCTTAGACAAAATCTGTTGTTTGGGAGGGCTGTAGTGTGCAGAGAAGGGGAATGTCATAAGCATATGTGTGCACATACACACACATACACAGAGTAATTGGTGATATTGTACCCTAATTTGGAGTATAAAGAAGGGTCCAGGTGGACAGACTAACACAGCAGGTCTGTGTTTATTATAATAGCCTTTTAAGTGGTGATTTGACTACCTAGGACTCTAGTCTAGTATATACTGTCAGTTATACTTTTTCCAATGAGACTTCATTCAGGGAAGCAATTTAATATATATGAATACTATTTAAATTCAATAACTGTGCAGATTAAAAAAAAAGTAAGCATTTCTTACCTTCATGCAATTAGTAAGGAGTAGATATTAAATGCAGTCATAATACCCTGACTGAACAAAGACTTAATTTTCAGCAGGCAGGAACATTAATCATCTAGTTTTGACTCTGTCAACTGAGGGAGAAGCAAAACACGACTCAATCTACAAAAGGCAAGAAAATGACTCTAGACTGCTGAAGTTGCTAGCAAAATTTTGTAGCAACTCCAATTGGAAAGTAGCAAAACATAATGCTTATATCTAAGGAGTGAGAGAGGGTAGAATAAGAGATAACTGGGAAGGAAAAGGAAGAGAGGAGAAATTCAGGAAAGAAATTCTAGAAAAGAGTAGCTAAAGGTTTGGGATTGAGCAGGAAATGGGATGCCAAAACATGAACCTGCCAAAGATGCATTGTACTGAATAATCTGCTATCATTCTCTGATAAGGTAACTTTGTTTTCTGTATTTTCCCTTTTAACAAAGGAAATTCAATGGAGATTATACTTGTGGTAATTTACTAGTAAATAGAGAAAACAGTAGTTATTAGTCAAAGGGTAAAATGGGAAAGGGTAATGGCAAGGGTTATTTCTGAAAGCAGAGAATTAGAAGTAGACTTCAAGTATTGAAGAAAAGAGATGAGTAATTGAAATCTCAATGTTATACATTTGGAGGCTGAGAACAAGAAAGTCTGCAACAATTTGTAGTCCATTCAATGGGGGAAAAAAATTAGAAGGACCTATGTAGACTACTTGATAATGAGAGGACTGTGACTGCATTTGTCAGTAAGATGATGTGATGAAGGTAGCGAGACCAGTCCCAGACTGTATGAAGTGAGATATTTCTGGTGGAGATAAGGGTGTACTAATGTCACTGTGCAAGCTACTGTGAGACTTCATTTTGCTATAATGCTTGACAGCAAATGTCATTCAGTAAAAAATGAATTTTGCAGTGGCTACAGATCTAGCAGTCTGTTTAGGGCAGGGGGAATGGAAAGCGACATAGTTTCATAAAAGGAACCTAAAGAATTTTGCTTGTTAAGTCTTGCAAAACAAAGCTGAGGGCATGTGTTTGCTTTCTAGAAATGCATTGGAAGATAAGTTCTTATTTAAAAGGAAAGATGAAACCAAATGGGAATGAACTGGCTCTTAAGAAATTTAGATTAGAAATAAGAAATTTCTAACCATCAGAGCAGTGTGATTCTAGAATAGCCACTTAATAGAACAGTTTTGAGCCCACAAGAAATAATTTTTAGAGTTGATTTTTAAACTGTTTATGAAGAAATTATCTGATCTGGTTGCTTCTGGTATCAGAAGAGTGGATGTGATGATGTAAGATATCATTTTCAGTCTTCTGACTTCTACAGAAGCATATAAGTATGTGCATAAATATAGAAATTTTTCGTATTAGAAACTGCTTTCTTATTTGAATGCAACTACTTAAGGTTTTTTTTACCAACTCATTCCAGTATTTGTGACACTGTGTTGCTGGTTTTCATCTTTTTAACTTGTCTGTTGAAGGGTTAATGTCCTAATGTGAATCTTAGAAAAGCCAACACCATGCTATCCTTTTCTTACCTCTTTTTTGGACAGTTTTAGCTAGAGCTGCTGTGCAATAGATGTGACTGAGGGTCCCCAAATTTCTGTGGTCTCCTGAGTGATACTGATCTCATAACTCCCTGTAAAATGGTTGTTGCTTCCTTCATTAAGTAATCCAGGCTTTACTTAATCAGTAGGGTTAGGACCTTAAATGAGTAAATAGTAAAAGGTGAAAGGCTAATGGTGCTGCTCATAATGCATGTCATAAGGCCTTTGAAAAAGGCACAGAGAGCTGTACTGTTTGTTATTATACTACAAATTAAGGCAGATTTGGAGGAAGAAAAAAAATGTTCAATGAGGCACTGGCACTATTTTCATGGACTCTCATGTTAGTCTCCAAATTAGACCTGGCTTGTGATTATGTCTGAACATTTCCATGGTGGATGGCCCCAAATTACTTCCAGTGTTTTTCCTTCTCTCTTTCATTTCTATTTGTCCCTCCCTGCTAGGTGTTTATGAGGACTACTTTCTTACAGCATATTGTTCTTACAAGGCTATGAGGAATACTGTCCTCTGCAATTACAAGTGTAGCCTAAGCATCAGGAAGCAGTGAACTGGGATGAACTCTCTGGTTAATATCTTGAGCACATTCTCTCCTGTTGATGGCCTTGTTGACTTTTCTGTCACATAATGCAGAAAACATGCCCAGTTATTTATGGGAGTGTGAACTTTTTGTGTACTTGGTAATTAGCAATGTAAGCATATGCTGATGACAACATCCCTTCAGGTTTATCAGCAAACTTCAGTCACCAAGTCAGATTTAAAGTCCTGAAAGAAGCTGTAAAAATATTCTGAGTAGATCTGCCTTGTGACGTTCCATCAGGCTGTCCTGTTCCGCTTATGTTAGGCTAAATACAGTCTAAAGTCAAGGATTCTGTCATTGTGCAAAAAGCTAAGACCCCTCAGCTCTGGTATCTCATTTTTCAGAAAAACTATAACTGTTTCATGTTTTTGCAAGACCCAGGGTGTCAACTGCAAAGAGAACAAGAGTGGTGGGATCTTGCCTCTTCAGCACTGCTTTTGTCTATGCATTGGAGAATAGTTTCTTATTTCAGGACTTAACCTCAGATGGAGGGAATGGCTACTTCGTCCAGCTCATCAAAGAGCAATTTGCCTGAGGAACAAAGGGAATCTGCTTACTCACTGCAGAACAAATAATCAAGTAACATGCTGAACAAAAGAACCAATTTCCTTCATAAAGCTTGGTCAGTCAGCGGATTATTTTTGTTGTGGTGTGTGTTTTTTTTTTTTTTTTTTAAATTCATATGCAACTCTTCTGTCTATCTCACACTGATATTCTGTAAATATAATTAAAATGAACAGGACCTGATCCAAGAGGGAATTCACTGGATGGTCTTACCCGAATTTTCTTTTTTTGTGCAGAGCACAGAACTGCCATATGGTTTGGCTAAGTGAGACATCTCAGCCCAGAGAACACATAGGCCAGTGTAGCTGATGGAGTGCATACTGCTGCTGAAATGAACTTGCAGAGATAAGTAAAGTTTAGGTAATGATCAGTGTCCTGTTGCAACTGGGTTCTCTCTGACCTTCAATGAGTAACAGACTTTCTTACACAGAGACAGAATGAAAAAGGCCAATAGTAAAAAAAAAAAAAAAAAGTGCTCCATCATAGAGTTCCACTTGCAGAATTTGGTAAGTTCACCTTCATTTCTAGTTTTACCAGTGGTCAAATGGAGGCTAAAAAATATAAATATGTCACTAACTCATACCAACATGTTTTGGTGAAGGGATCTAGGAGCAGTGGATTTATATTGGCAGTCCCCCACTCCCACTTCAACATGAATGGACTATCAAGCAGCAGGGCCAGTGGCAGAGCATTTTTTTCCTTATCTACCATATTGTATGAACTGTAGGGTGCCTAAAATTGCCTGCTTCTAAGTCTAGTGGATTCTTCAAGTCAGATCAAAGTCCACCAAGTCTGATCTGAGTCCATAACAGTCCATTTACTAAGCCTGAATATGCCAATATCACAAGGTTCACCAAGCTAATTGGTTTTGGAAATTTTAGTCAGTTACTAGTTTCTAATGACACTACAAATGCAATAGTATTCATTGCAAGTATGAATTAATAATACTGTACAAATATAAATTCAACACATATTTTAGTTGGTGATCATTGTGACAATGTTAGCATAGTGTTTGTTCAGCTTTGCCTGTAAGCTGGCCAATTAGCAGCCTTATACTGTCATTAACTTGCTGATAGCAGGGTTTATTAACATTTTCCACCTTTCCGTCAGGAAATTATATTCTCTTTTACTTGTCTTTACTTTCTGTGAACTCAGTGGCTTATGTGCTTGTCGAGACAGCTACTGTTTTAGCAATTTAATGTACCAGGCACAAAGTAAAAATCCACAAAACCCATTTGAAGTAGTCCTTTTGCCTTGTGACTATCCCTTCAGGTGACAGAGGCTGGAAAGGACCTGGCCCTACTTAAACTCTAACCATGCAAAGAAAATTAATATGCAATAAGTTTATCCCAGATTTTACATAAGCTAATCAGCAAGCTGAATTGGTCTGTGGTTTTATATTGTGTCTTCCTTATGTTCTATAGTGTGCCAGTAATTCTGGGATGGTATAATATTTCCAGACATTTTTAGAGGGACAACTTACAGTGAGGATTTCTCAGAAAAACATAAAAATCTGAGAAGAATGTTGGTGCAGCACTTAACACTAAATGATTTATGTGGCCTTTTAAATAGGTGTGATGAAGCTACAGTCAATTTACACATCATACCTTATATATTACCACTGTTTATAGTGTTTTTACTTTCCTTGTAGGCATTTCTATAGTGGTGAATGCATAAGATTTCACAAAATGCGGTAGCCTGACCACAAACGTTCAGTTCTAAGTTTCACAGGCTGGTCTTCATTTATCTCCCTGCAGAAGTTGGATGAATGCTTAACAAGGCACAAACCATTTGTGGTTTTAATGTATTTTCTCTATGGTAGCACTGATTGAGGAGGCTGGTGGTTTGAGTAACTCCAGCATCCCAGAGTGCAGATGCCAGACTGAATTTGGTGGTTCTGGAGTTTCAGTAAATGGCAAGGAGGGACCATTGTTTGTTTCAGGTCAGGTGAAGAGACCAGAAAAGTAGCAATATTTGAGGTCAACAAAACAGTTAACTTAGCACTATTGTAATACATTTGTATTTCGCTTGTGATCTTTGAGTAATTCTGGTTTTGTAACCAATATTTACTTATTCTGCCCGCAGGTGTGCAGCTTCCTGAAACTAGTGGTAATACCTCTATTACTTCTGCTGCATTTCTGTGTGGTTTAAGCCTACTCCTAAATTAAATGGAAATGTTAAAATGTAGAAGGGTGATCAATGCTGGCTAACAGAATTCTGCCTTCCACAATACACTTCGGTATATCTGGCTGACTACAGTGCACATTTCCTTAAGTTGTTTTGGTTTGAGAAATGTTTCAGGGCTGTAGTTTGCATTATCTATTACTGACTTAATTTGGAGAAATTGTTAGACTTTAATAACTGTAATAATTGAGTAATCATTGAGGCAAATTAAAATACCATTTTAATATAGCCTGTTAACTTTTTTAAAAATGAGGAACTAGCTTGCTTTTATCAGTGTTTTCTAAAGGTTTAAATAATTCATACTAAACTCATCTTTTGTCCTAGTCAAGTTGGATTGCTGATGTCCGACTGGAAAAGAAGAACATAAAATCAGATGGAAAAGAGAGCACAGTGCAAATCATCTGGCTAATCTTTTAGCTTGCCACATCAATTGCAAATACCAAATATTCATAGACCTCTATTACAGAAGGAATGATCTACAAAGCAAGCGTGTTCACTTAAAAATCAGGAATCTGATTCTCAGCTACCTTAAAGCTATTCTGTATCTTCTAAGCTAGCTCTCTAGATGGCTCTATAAAATTTTGCTAAAATCAGTGTGAATACAATATCATGGATCTACAAGGCTCTTTTATACAATTCATGTAAAGCAACCTGAGGATAAATAAGAGCTGTCTTGATGGTTCTTCACTAAATCCTTCCACTGAGAGTTGAGTTCTGCTGTCCATTTTATTGATGTAGAAACTGGCCCTGGGTATATTGGTACCTATGAGTAATTTTGAAAAGATGAATTAGAAAAAAATTAGAGATTATTTATGTTCAAAGAGGGGGCTAAATCCATTCAAGAAGTTGTTTGTTGCCAATTAATTACCTACCACTAATTAGAATAATAAATCTGAGCATAGTTGTAAGACTTGGCATTGACTTTCACCGTGGGCTTATCTGGAAGCTGTACTGAATGCTATCATTAGGATTGGTAATAAATCTGTCATAATAGGTGAAAATGGATAAAAAGGCTAAGACTGAGCAGAAGCCTTTATGCTTTATAAATATGACCACTAGAATTATTCACGTGAATTGATCAGCTCAGACTTCAACACAATGTTATAAAACATGAAACTTTTGCACTTAGTGAAACTCAGTGCTAAAATGGAGGTATAACTCTTTTTCATTGTAACATTTGCAATTTAAAAAAGAAGTGTATGTGCTGCCAGTAAAACAGTAGTAGAGAGCTCCAAGCTGGAAGTTTTAAACAAATGATCTAGTTATTCATTCTTCACTTTTGTATTCATGTAGCACCAACATAAGACAGAGCAATCCTTTAGATGTCAATCCATCTTGTCTATCCTAAAGATCTTGTAATTCATTAGTTAACAAGCTACTTACTAGATTATAGAAAACAGTAAAAAAGAAGAGAAATGCTGGTAACAGAACTCTGAACATGATATGCCTCTTTTTAGAAATTTAAGATGGGAGGTTTTTTTATGGGAGTCTTTCTTCAGGATGTAATTTGCCTGCAATGTGTTATATGGCGCAGAAACATCTGTTTGAAACAAAGTCTGAGCATCTTTCAAAGCAATATACTTTTAACATGCTGTTCTAAGTTGGTCTCAGCCATTGACACCAAATGATTTTGTCAAAATAACACAATTTTTAAAAGACTCTGTTTTTTGGCAAGCACACTAGAATTCAGAGTATTCAAATTGCTAGTTACTCAAGTTCATTTGAGTGCTCTTGAAAACTTCATCAAATATTTTACAACCTCAATTAAAATAGAATGACTTTGAAGAAATGCTGGAGACTTTCTCTTGAATTTTTATTTTGCACTGAATTATTTTTACTACTATTTTTACATGAAATGCTGCTTTTATAGTGTAGAGTCTAGATAAATTGCTTTTTTGTCAATATGCCATGATATACTAAATTCAGAAATTCTAACTGGTGGGGAACTACCATGTCTGTACATCAGGATGTCTGCCAGTTAGCCAGCTACTGTTGCTCAGTTAAACAGAACTGGGGAAAATCACACCAGTAGGGTCCCTTATGCTCAAACCAATCTTGCTTTTAATGTATTTAACAACCTGAAAAATAGTTATAATAGCAGGACACTTCCTGCTGATGCAGAACTTTTCAGGTTCATTTAAAATAATGTGCAAACACAAAGTCTCACAATACTGAGTCACTGAAATGTAAAATGCCAGAAGAAATTATATGTTAATGAGCATAAAGTAGTGTGTGTGAGGAGGGGAAGGGAACTGAAGAACAATCTCTTTCATAATATATATAGAATAGTGAACTCTAAATTATATATTATCACTCATGGAAAAGATTCTGAAATCAATAGTAGTAGATTTTTCCGGATGGTAAAAATGAAACAGCTCTCTGGAAAACACTTAAGTAGAAGAGAAATTTAATTTTGGGAATTTTTGGAAAATAGGGACAGCGCAGAAAATGTAATTCAAATGTATAAATCCATAATTCACCTGAATCTTGGTTATGCATGCTGTTCTTGCATCACATCTTAGGACATAAGAAAACTGGAAAAAGCTTTTTGAAAAAGTGGGGAGAGTAAGTAGATGATCAGAGGAGTGAAATCACTTCTACATGGTGACAGACTAGGTAGACTGAGTTCTCTACCTTGGAAATGAGATAACTGAGAAAAGATAAGGTAGAGCAAATAAAATACTGAATTGCACGAAGAGGGTGAAAGCGGAACTATCATTTCAGTATCTCTTAGTGTACAAGAACTAAAGAGTTTGTGTTCACATCTCCAGGCAGCAAGTTTAAAACAAACAATAAGAAACACTTTTTCATACGAAAAATAATCAATGTGAGACACTGCCACCAGATGTTGTAAAGGCCAAAAGTTTAACTGAGTTCAAAAAGGGATTAATGGCTGCTTTCGTTTCATGAATTGTAAAAACATCCTGCTCAGACACAACTTCTGGCTTAGGAAGTTCCTAAACCACTAATTGCCAGAAGATGGGAAGGAGGGGTTGCTCAGCTCTTGCTGTGCCCCTTATAATCTTCCCTTATGCATCTCCTAATGGTCATGTTGGGAGCAGGATAATGGGCTAGACAGAATTTTTTTTTTTTTTTTTTTTGTCTGACCCATTATGGCTGTCTTTATTTTGTAGGTGTAGGTTTTTTTGGTGTTGTGGTTTTTTTTTTGTTTTGTTTTGTTGTTTTTCTTCAGTAATGGGGAGACAAAATGGAAATTTCCAACTTGTTTTTGGAGTTCAGTAAATGCTGTCTGGAATGTGATTCTTAATAGCTAATTGGGAATGATCACACTTTTTGTTTTCCTTATTTTAATATATAAAAAAATAAGTCTACAAATTCATCTACTGAATGCTTAGGAATATTTTCTCTAAATGCAGGGAGAAGTGGATGAAGGTGAATCATTTATATGTTTCACTTGAGTAATCATGTTATATGTGTATTTTAAAGCATAATGTGTCAGAAAAGCTGACATAGTGAGCAAGGGAGTTTTCTGTGGCTCTTCTGTCTGAAGAGGTGAATGGTATTATTTTTGCCATTGCTGTGAGTTAAGGAATACTAAGTTGCAATGACAGAACATCCTAAACTCTATGGTTGTACTTCTGACAATTAGTAGGAACAGAGACAAACAAGGAGAGTTTCTTTAATGTCTGTACCCTTTTTTGTACAACTCTATCATCCTTTTTTTCTCCTCAGAGTGAAGATTGGCTTTGGGGTTGAAGGAAATCCGAATGATTTTTTTGGTTTGTGGGGTTTTTTTTTTCTGACTAACCTTCTGTTCTAGGGTTTTTCCATTTGAATTTATAATGGAGGACTTTATTTGTACTTACTAAACAGAGATTTAATCAATTATCATAGTGCACTTTAGAAATGAAAAATACATTACTCTGTGTCAAATGAGTTTATCCTGTACTGCATGCAAGCTATGTACATCATTATAAATCATGGTCTCAAATTTCTAAAGTTGATATTTTTGTTTATTAGGAAACCTTGCTTCAGATCCAAAAAGGCAATAAGGAGACTACACATAGCAAGAAAAAAGCAAGCCACAATCGATCATGAAATGCAATTACACAATATTCAAAGCCGAGTGAAATAAAAACCTTAAATAGCAGTAGCCTGTGAACTTTAAAATTAAACGTAGTTTCATTGTATATAGTGAAAAGGGGGATTGGATCAATGAAACAGATCTCTTTTATCTTGTTTGCTGTTGATGTATATGAAATTATACTTGAAGTGAGCCTCCTTTTCATATGTGTGTTAATAAATTTTAGTCATTTGTGGAATACTATTACAGTGGTCTGGAAGGAGATTTCTTGAGTTCAGCTGGTACTCAGTGTGTAAATGAAAGCACAAGAATTAAAGGCCTTTGGCCTGGCCATCCTTAGCCTGGCTAATGTAATTGCAGATTCTGTTCTAACAAGAAGGCTTATATAACAGCACAGAGCATTATTGCTGTGAAGCTGAGTTGCAATAAATCAGTATCTGGATTAAAAGAGTGGGGGCTATAATACAAACTTCCTTTCTGTCCTTTCTGGTATAGCAACAATCCACTACGCTGTCAGACTAGCTGTAGGATAGCCATAGAAGTTTGGAAAAAATAATTAAGCCCAGTCTCTCCTGCTTTCGCTTAATCTCATTTCTTCTTTACTTTTCATCATCATTTCTTTGGAATCCTTTAGTATTAATCCATCTCTCACTAGGGGAAGAGGTACTATTAAGAAGACTTGCCAAAAATTAAGACCAAGTCTTCAGCTAATGAAAACGGTCAGAAAAAAATTATTTTATTCATTGTAGATAAGACATCTGAAATACTTGCTGAGTAAAGTGCCCCTTTTGGAAGTGTGTTGTGTATGCAAATATTATGTTTGCTGGTCATGCTTGTGTTTATAAATTCTGCAGGAACTGTTTTAGACCTATAAAAATCAAAATCCCCTAAACCATGGAGACTTGCAGTGATTCTTTGAACTCTTGGCCTCCTGCTTTGCTTTATTATCACTGAATGATGTTGCGCCGAGAGGAGATATAATGGGCCTAGTGGGGGACAGATACTGATAAACCGCTGCAACCATGGTTAACTTCAGCAACCATCATTCAGAATCTTTTAAGCTTTTGCATAAAGATAAGGTAAATTTTTAAGTAATTTAAAAATACATTATGGCTTTCTTTTTAACAATAACTCTTGTCTTTTTCCCTTAGCTCTATATAACTCTCGCTTAGATTTATATATATATTTATATACATACTTATTATATATCTACTATTGATATTAAAAATGTTTTTTATATGTTTTTATGTATATATTTACCAGAGGAACTGGTCTCTTGTGAGGATTGAGGAAGGGAAATGTAAGCTGAAATAATCTGCACCTACTGGGAAATCTGAAAAGAATTTTGGACGGATGATTTCTGGAGATAGACAGTGTCAGTTCTGTCCTTGGTTTGGAACCAAGGGCCAGATGGGACCCCTTGGCAGAGGTGACGCCCCTTCCTTGGGGAGGGAAACAATGCTTCCAAAGGGAAACGGAGGTCTAGCCTTAAGTGTGGTAGGCGAGAGTCAAAATACAAAGCTGGGAGCCTGCATTTTATGCAGACAAAAGGTCTGAGAGACTGCAGGAGGCAGCAATGGGCCAGGCAGGCCTCAGACAGAGGGAGCGAATTTTCAGGGAGTCAAAGGGATCAAGGTGCTGCCACTAAGGAATTCGCTGAGCTAAATGGAACAAAAGCAGAAACCATAGCCTGTCTGCAAAGACAAAGTAGGTAAAGATGAATGCAGTTGTGCAAACTTTGCTCTGCCTGGCCTCTATATGCTGTTAGGTACAATGTTAACAATGCTAGTCACGTCTCATAAAACCTGTCTGTGTATATGGTTGGCATGAGGATTAAGGTTTTTTTTTATTAGGATCTGGGTACCACACTGTAAGAAAAAAATCTAGGCAACTCTACCGCAAGGCTCTAGGGAACTCAGATCCATCACAAAGATGAGCTCAGAACGCTCAGCACAGCTGCTGCCTTGGGTACCACATTTTACTAGCTGGAGGGTGCAAGGGCACAAAATGCATTGACCTCGTGTCAGGCTATCGAATGGTTTGGGTTGGAAGGGACCTTAAAGATCATCTAGTGCCAAAGACCATCTAGTTGCAAATATATATTTATACTCATCAAGGAGTTTTTTTCAGCCTCACTGGTTCACGTCATATTTGCTGTATTGCAAAAATGTGCTTTGGAAGTCAGATGTGCAAATTGCACAGAGAGCATTGAGAAATAAGGGGGAAGGTAAAGGACTGGTCAGGAAGTCAAATCCAGCTGAGGTTTAAAGGATTACGATATGACAGAAACAGATATTGCTGACAGTATTGTTCGCTGTCTTGGTTTGGCTGTGTCAGTGTGGGTGGAAGGGCTTTGGAGAGATGCTGCAAGGTAAAATTTTTTCTGTGAAGTGTCTAATAGGCAAAGTGTCTAGAAAAAGCTGACAGTACAGTCCTATAAACAACAAGCAAACACACCCACAACTTTGCTCCTTCATCATATTAAACTCTGTACAAGAAACATTTCCCACCAAAAGTGTAGTTTAAACTTCTCCTGTTTACTTAACTCTAATCTCTACTGATTTTTCACAAATAATTTTATAACAGGGTATGTAGCTTAAAGGTGATTAGACAACCAAAACCCGTGTTTGGAATAGAAAGCTAAGCATGTCACTGTGTTACTACAAGCAAATTGTTTGATCAATTAATTGCCTTTTGTTAATCCATTGCAACCTGGTAGGTGGATGCAAATGTATGGTATTGCTGGTGGTAATTCTAAGGTTGTTTTGCTTTACCTCATTCTTCCTTCTCTTTCTTTGCCTTCTAGCATGCACTTAATTCAAATGGATTCTGTTCAGCGATGGATGGAAGATTTGAAGTTGATGACAGACTGTGAATGTATGTGTATTCTCCAGTCCAAGCCAATCAGCATTGAGAAGGATGAACAAAACGAACTTATCCTTTCCTCACAATATAGCACATGTGATAACTTGCAGCTGCTATTAAAAAGAGCTTGGATCATAAGCACAGAGTTGACCAGGATTGCTCAAAAGCTAGAGAAGAATAGATGGCAGAGAGTTCACAGCATGACAGTAAGAGTTAACTGTCATGTACGTTCAATGATAAATGAATACAATACGTTCACCAGGAATTCTTCAGAAGAAATGCACCAGGTAGGATGCCTTACCTGATGTCACATTTCTCTTGTTTAATTTTTTTATTGTAGTAATTAAAACTTACTTCAAACAGTCTGTAAGAAATCCTGACATACTGATACCTGTCCCTACTTTAAGGTTTTCTAATCCTATTTCAGTGATAGAAAGATTCTTGGCTAATTTTGGATCCTATTTTATCATAGGCTTGATTCTGAATGTTAATAATGTTGACAAATTACACTGAAAAAAGTTTTGTTTTTGAGGACTACTGGACTACAATAACTAGACGCCCCATCGTGAGTTCCTTTGCATTTATGATGTAGAAAATACTACTTTTTTTTTAACTTCAGTTTTACAGAGTCATAAAATAGAATCATTTAGGCTGGAAAACACCTTTAAGATCATTGAGTCCAACTGTTAACCTAGCACTGCCAAGTCCATCACTAAACTCTGTCCTGAAGTGCCACACCTTACATGTCTTTTAAATACCTCCAGGAATGGTGACTCAACCGCTTCCCTGGGCAGCCTGTTCCAATGCTTGACAATCATTTTTGTGAAGAATTTTTTTCCTAATATCCAGTCTAAACCTCCCCTGGTGCAACTTGAGGCCATTTCCTCTTGTCCTATCACTTGTCACTCGGGAGAAGAGACCAACACCCACCTTGCTACAACCTCCTTTCAGGTAGTTGTAGAGAGCAATAAGGTCTCCCCTCAGTCTCCTTTTCTCCAGGCTAAACAACCTCAGTTCCCTCAGCCGCTCCTCAGAGGACTTGTTCTCTAGACCCTTCACCAGCTTCATTGCCCTTCTTTGGATGCACTCCAGCACCTCAATGTCTTCCTTGTCATGAGGGGCCCAAAACTGAACACGGTATTTGAGGTGCGGCCTTGCCAGTGCCAAGTACAGGGGAACAACCACGTCCCTGCTCCTGCTGGCCACGCTATTTCTGATGCAGGCCAGGATGCCATTGGCCTTCTTAGCCACCTGGGCACACTGCCGGCTCATATTCAGCCGGCTGTCAACCAGCACCCCCAGGTCTTTCTCTCCTGGGCAGCTTTTGAGCCAGTCTTCCCCAAGCCTGTAGTGTTGCATGGGGTTATTATGGCCCAAGTGCAGGACCTGGCACTTGGCCTTGTTGAACCTCATACAATTAGCCTCGGTCCATCAATCCAGCCTGTCCAGATCCCTTCCTACCCTCAAGCAGGCACTTCTGCCTGTTTAAAACTCCCATTTCATCTCTACTTGTTTTATTCAGAAGAATAGAAAAAGTGTGTCCATATGAAATACTATGTTTCTGGAGGATTTTCACCTAAGTATCATAAACAAGCATTATTTATTATTAGAAAGCAATTGTGTATATGGATATTGCTTTAAAACCACTTTCTCCTCTTTCTGCAGTTTGAAAAACTTTTATTAGACAAGTGCTCAGAATTTACAGCATTCACAGAAAGGTAATTTAAATTTTCTAGCTGAAATATTAATTTTGCTGTTTTAGTATGTTGTAGAATTTCTAATGAGAAGCACAAATCTACTAACACCCTCAAATGTTTGAACTAGGCCCCTGCAGCTCTGAAAGGCTTTCTAAATGTTAGCCTCTGGTGGGTGACGTGAGTTGCTTTTATCTAAACTGCATCCTAATGAAAGATGGGATCTGTTGTTGCACAGAGCCTAGCATAGACACAAAGCTGCATGCAAGTGGATTTTTTTGGCTTTTAGGCATCAGGGAAGAAAGTCTGGCTCTAGTGATATCAGTGACAACACTCTCTTCAAGTTCGGTGGAGCCAAGATTTCAGCTGGTGTGAAAACTTAAGTTGCAAGACTGGACTACATGGTCCTGTATGCACATATCCATGTATTAGTAAATCAAACTGAAATAAATTCACATTCCTTTAAATTGCGGTTGTAGGTTTACTCAGCTCTGTGCACTCCAGGATGCTGAGACTGGAAAATAAGTATCTCTTTATAATTCTTCTCATGATATTTCCTCTGCCTAACATAAGTTACCCTGTTTCCTCCAGCACAGTTCAATCAGTCTTTTTTGATTTACTTTAAACACTGTGCAAGTCATTCTGCTTGGGGGATCATCAGGGAAAAAGAGACCATCTAATTATCAGGAAAGAACATTTCTTGAGTACTATTGCTTTTTGCCAAACCCACGCAGCTCAGACTTTACTTTTATAGTCTACTATGAGACACACTGATTTAATGAGAGCTCTGATCTCATAGTGCCTGTCCCAAATCAGCCCTCTCCCTGCTTAACTGTTTGACAAAAGGTTGTTATAGGTGGGTGAAAGAAAGGTAAAGATGAAAAGGGGACCTACTGTGTAGGTGGAGACACCGATCAACCCAATGATATTTTCCATTACAGTGGCCTGCCTGGGTGGAATATGTTTTGACAATTCAAATGAATACATTTCTGTGAGGAAGTATCAGTTATTTCATTTGAATTGTATAAAGTTTTCTATCTTTATCTCCTTTCTTCAGTTACAGCTAAATGTCACTGGTTACGGGATAGTTTTACTAACTCTGTAAAGCTGCTGTATGTAATCTTTCTGCGTAGAAGGCCAAATTTTACTTCTGAGTATGCTGTTTAAATTTAAATGAACTCTACTCATCTGGACATACATCCATTTTGGGTCCTTATCCTGCTATCATTAAGAAATGAAAATTATTGAAAGCACTTCTTTGGTCATGAAAGATGGATGGATATACACAGCTGCAGTTGAAATGCAAGCATCCTAGCGTGACTGTAACTATTAGCATAAGTGGAAAAATAGCAGAGTTACATTGGTATAAAGACACAGCATCTGCAGCAAAAAATGGCCTGTGGTCTGTGAAGTACATTGTGATGCCCAAATTACTCATTAATGTCCACTGTTGTCCCTTGGTATACTTACTATGTGTAGACAAAGCTTTCACTAAAGTCTGGTATGATGCTAATGGCACAAAACCAGTGTCCTTCTGAACAGCTGAATTCCCATTATATCCCCACAGACCTCATGACAATCAGCTTGATAAACCAATAGTTGTCTGTTGGATCTTTTTTTTCTTCACTCCTTTCCTTTCTCTTCCTTTTCAGGTGCATACAAACTGAAGATGAACAGATACGGAAGTCCATGAAATCTTCTATTAATGAAACGCTCACTAATGTTGCTCAGTATTTTGGCCAGTTGATAGAGCTGGTTTTAACACATGAGGCACAGGTTAGTTTATAGTTTAAAAAACAGTCTTTCAAAATTGTTGAATCTTGAGGGAGAGCATCCATTAAGAGAAGGATTAGAAATACAGCTCTCAATTTTCAGCAAATTTATGATCAGTAATTCAAACAACTCGCGAAGACATTTAGGTGTTTGTGTTTTCAAATTCTCCAATAACCTCAAATCCCAAACAAAATGATTTTATGGTTCACTATGTTACTTTTCCTGATGTCTCCTTCATTGCAGAACATCTAATTTCTGGACAATGTCTTGTTAATAAAACCTTTGGACGCATTTTCTCTTCCTTTCATACAGACACTACTTTTCTTTAGAAACCTTGAAAAAAGTCTCTCCTGCTCTCAGTGATTCTCACTAAAAGCTAAACTTTTTAGAAGATGTACATATAGCAAGTATATTATTACAGAACACATTTTAACCAGTGCATGTCTTAGACTCTAGGAAGTAGTGATAAAATACAGTGTGTGTACAGGTTATATATTTGTGTGTGTAACTTTCTAGAAACACTGCTGTGTCATTGCAGGCATGATGTATAGTTTCCAGAGGTGATTAAATGTAGATAAATACACTGAGTAATTGGGCTGAGACTACAAATGCATTATTTTTTTTCCATTAGACCATTCTTGAAATAGCAACAACTTGCAAGTCTAACCAATCTATCTTGACTTACGCTGGTTTCTTTCTTGAGATCTCATTAGAAATCCCTTTGCATCCTCTAATCTTCCTCAAATAAAAACCCCTAAATGTAATTATGCTCAATTAATTTGTCCATATTTTAGAGGTGATGTTATGCTAAAATTTTGTGTTGTCCCTGGAGAAAAAGAAATGAGAGACTTAGTGAAGAGGAAATAGTTAAATGGTACTTACTACAGTGCTAAAACAAAATTAATGCACGGTATTGGACAAATTCTAATATACCTTTATGCATTCAGATAAAAAAAGTTGTGGCTCTTTCAGAAACATCCCTTATAGTTTTAAAAGATTATTACTAAGAGGTAAGAATCTCCAGAATACGTTTGCAGAATTATAGTCAAACCAACAAGGTACTTGCTAACGTTCTTTGGTTAGGATTTATAACTACGTGAAATGCCACATATGAGTTGAAGTGTGCTAATAATTTTGAATATTGAAAATTCAGTAAGTTGTGGTTGTTTTGATGCTTATTCTTTTTTAATATGAAGAGCAGCTCTTATTGCTAATATTCCTATCTTGGGGCACTTTGGCACCTACTGATACACCTGAAATCCTAATTCCTTTTTCTTTTAAGGGAGCAGCATTAATAACTCTGCATCATCTCGTGTGTATTTGTGTGGCTGAAGACTTGGATTAGAGGTCATTAATAAAAACACTTTTAAGAACAGTTTTCTGAGCCATTCGGTCAGGCTGCGTGCCCACTTCTGCCATACAAATGCATTGTCTGAGGGTAGTTTGCTGCTCTGGTACAGACCAAGTATCTGTGTGAGGGGCCAGAACTCTCAGTTTACATTGTGTACTCAAGTACTTTCTTGTCTAATCAGCATATCAGGATTTTATTCAGGATAGCTGCATATCAAAATGTGAACTGGTAAGTTATGTCTTTTATGGGACATTTTTCTAATGCTAAAGGTGGGAGAACACAGCCTCTTAAAGGGAAGATAATTGAATTTTGTATAAATAACAATGTAAAATGTAGGATAATTCCTTGCACTTCTTTCGAAGTTTGGATTAAATATAAAAATGCTTACCTTCTTCCTCCTAGCAAATATAATTAGTTCTTCCTCTAATGATTTTATGTACTTTCAGAAAGAGTAAAATTAAATAAAATTCATATTTTTGACAGCTGTGTTTCCCTGTGAAGCTGCAATGGCACACATGCAAAAGCAAGATAATTATTTGCAAAGATAAAAATATTTAACCTATTTCATACATTGGATAAATAAACTATATTTCTCTACAAGAATTCCTGGTATTGGACAATGACATTTTCTGCATAGACCAAGAAGACTGATGAACCCTGAGCCTTAGAAATTAGTGTTAGAAAGGGTATAGCAATATTCCTTATAAATAAGGTAGGAAATCTTGTATCACCTTGGGATACAGCTTCTTACACTAAGACAATTAGTTGCCTTCTGAAAATTTTAGTTCAATCCCAGGCCAAACCCAATAATAATTTATTAAGCAGCTAAAGAGTCCTTTATTGAATGTTCTCACACGCATGCATGTTCACTTACTCTGTTCATATTTATTTTTAAATATCACTATTCCTGGTTACATCTATTCAAATGCAATGATAAATGTGTTATGGTGTTGTCAGTCTGACTCCTGCCCATGGTTTTTTCCTTTCTTTGGGTGAGAAGCAAGATGATATGGATTAAATGAACTAGTCTTTCTACTCTATCTTATCTTTAAATATAACACTAACGTTTTTCATTGGAAGTAAATTATGTTTATTATCTTATGTCACACAGAACCTGCTGAGACAAATAGAATTGTCGGATAGTATGTACATCACTGAGTCAGCGATTAGTAGTTTATTCAGCCTTACCCAGGAAGGTTCTCATCTGTGCCGTATCATAGCTAAGGTAAGGGGATATACACATTTAATCCCAAGTAAACCAGTAATACAAGTGAGGTTTTTTTACTTAACACAGTAGTGGTTGTGAGTTTTGAAATGTACAGTACAAGATGAAATTCTGTATTTCAGGAGACAATCTAGGTTAAAGAACAACAAAATTTACTCTGAGAAACTATTATTTTTTCTTCTTTTGCTGCTTTTGCAAGCCTTACTCTGCAGAGTTTATTACCACAATTGTCCGATTATATTTAAAAAAAAAAAAAAAAAAAAAGGCTGCAACACCCCAAATCTTCAATTTAATAAAGCTCAGTGCCTGTGCAAGCAACTGCAGTAGGATGGTAAGCTCCAACAGGCTTCTGGGCATTGATTCAGCTACAGTTGTCTTTGTGCCACCTGAGGTATTAACACTCCCTTCAGCATCTTGGGCATCTTTTTATTGTCTCTCCTGACAGTACTTTTAAAGTACCAGACACATACATGGAGAGAAACTTTACAATTAGCCATGCATATGGCTGAGTATGCAGAGAAACAGCAAGACCTCTTCAGCTATGTGTACGGAGGAGGTTAGAGAAATTATTAAAGATGTAATTTAGAAATACTTTGCATCTGTTACTTTCCTTTTACAGAGGAATGTACAGAGTTACTTCTGGCAGCATGTGCTCGTGTTTACTGAGTAGTTAATGCTAACTTTTGGTATAAATGAATTGTTCTGCCAAGATCAATGATACTGGCAATCCCTGCAGAGTTTGCACCTTCGAGGACACTTGGATCTTGAAAAAGTGAGAAAGGCAGGACGTTGTGTGAGTCGAGGATGGGATAATCACAACCACAGCGTATATAGAAAGAAGAAAACCTCCTTTCTCAAGCTTTTGCTTGTGGAGTGGTGTGCCAATCCCTTGTCCTGCTCAGAGATGAGGTTCAACAGCAGCATTTAATTCATTTTACTTTTGATTTGCCTTTAGATGGATGTTTGTACCATTCATTAAAGTTACTGCTCTGTTCTGAAGGCTGCAAATGAGGTAGACTCAGAAACATGTAGCGGATCCTGGCAACAGCCCAAGAGGTTTAATTTTTTCTAAATTGGTATTTGAGCTCCACTCAGTGGTATCCAAAAACAAATGTTAAAATGTTGAGTATTGAGGAAGAGCAGAACTAACAAATTGAGGAAAATCAGTCTTGTCCTTTTTATCATTGCGTGAATCCCGTAACAGTTTAATTTAGCAGAAGTGACGTCTGACCTTCCACAAATCACTAAATTAATTTATTGCTAAAACCTGGATGTGTCACAGGTTTACAAGGGAGGAAGTGCATCCCTTTATGCAAAGAACCCTAAGTGGCATTTGGTTGCCAAATTACAGTGCTGATGGCACCACCTGTCCTATGTGTCCGTTTCCTCTGTGCACTGTGAAATACATTTGTCCTGACTGACAATTATCTTTCACCCTCTGTATTGCCTCAGTTACCTGCATCAGTGAGCAAGGTGGCAAAGGAATTGTAACAGACCAGAATTTTGAATTCAGTCACTTGACTAGTTAGCTATGACAGTGAAAGTGCAGGGTGATTTGAAAAAAAAAAAATAAAAAAATCCTGGAACTGTGCCCACTCATTGAGAGGGTGAAAATGGATTCAAGTTTTGCAAAGATCTCAAAACCTCCCACAGATACAGAAATTCCCTTGAGAGTTGTCATATTATCTTCTGTAAAAACTAGCCGGAGAAGTGCAATATTTATTTATGGTGAAAGCAAAACGCAACAAATTTGTTCATGTAACCTTGAAGTCTTACTCTCCATGACAATGTGTGATCTTGTGGAACTTTGTTGTTCACTTTTTTCCTGTCCCAAGCTATAAATTACAACTCTAAAGCAATCAAAATCTTGGACATGCAAACAAAGAACCATGATAATATTGTAAAGCTAGAATATTTTAGGAACTGGTTTCTCACTTTACATCTTGGTAAGGGTTTTGTTCTTCTCTCTCTCTCTCCCTCTCCTCCCCTGCCAGTATTTTACCAAAATTTAAAAAGGCTTTGAAAAACCAACCCCTTATGCTGAAGCGTCACCTATAATTTTATTCCACCTGGAGGCATTCTTTGACTTTTTTTTTTTAGCATGTAACTTTAATCTGCTGCGAAAGAGTCATGTTGCTGACTTACCCTGACAGCCAGCTAGTCATTCTCACTAGCTGTCAGAAGTGTAAAGACTAAGATCTCTAACACAAATGAGTAGTAGCAAGGGCAAGATAAGAAATGAAGGTAGAAAGCCTAAATAATAATAATAATAATCCTTGAATTCTGAGCTAATAGAAGAACCGATGTTGAGCTGTGAGTTTTGAACCATAATAGGTAGCATTCATCTACAAGCAACTACACTGGTGGCAGCATAATTGAAACTCCACCAGTTTAGATAATTTGAAAACCAAAAAGAGAAAATGAGGAAAGGAAGAGTCAAGTAGAGCACTTGTAACTACCAGGTAAAAGTTTTTGTCAGGTTTCTGTCTGCAGATCAGTTTCCTACCTTTGGAACCCAATACTGCTAAAATACTTCTCTGTCAAGTCTTATGACACATGCTTAAGCATCAAACATTGTAACTAACTTGCTGTATCATTGTTTGCAGTGATGTGTTCACAAAAGTCTTTTTTATTACATTATATCTATTAGATTTTCATCCTGGGATCTTTCATATTAAAAATTATAAATTAGTCTTGGTTGTTAAAACTTTACTTTTGTGTTCTGAGAGCATAAGGAGATGCTAAAAACCAGAAATTATAAATTTATGAGTGGACTGGAGCAACTGTCAAAAACTAGCATTACTTGAAGTAGACTGGTTCTAAACTGATTTGGCTTCGTAACAACCAGAAGAATCAGTAAAAATCAGTTCCAGAGTTACAATAAATAAATGCTGGGACATAGAATGGTAAAGGAAAAAAGTCTTTGTAAATAAATCCATTTCACTGATGATAGAGTCTAATACCAACTGCGTTGAACTGGTTGCCATAATAATAGTCTCCTAAAAGAAAGAGAAGCAAAAATGAAGATAACGAAGATAGCCATACCTTCTTATCACATCCTTCTTTGGGGAATGCTTGACTATTTGAGTTCCATATGGATGTGCAGCAGATCACTTGCTCTGAGAAGCTCCTAATACATCTTGGCCTTACCTTCTTTGAATGTCAGTTCCTTTTCTAGCAAGTATTTATTATAAAGATTTCTTTGGAGATCATTTTTCAAGCTAATTATAAATGTTGTCCTTCATGAGGAAAGGCTTGATGAGAATTCACTGCACTTTGAGTCATTTCAGGCTGAAACTGGAAAATATTACACCTTGCAGTTGGATGCCTTTTCTTTCCCCTCTGTGTTCACTCAACTCACTATGCATAGTGGGGCTTTTTATAGTCATGACCCCCTTCACATACTTTTTGTGATTGTATTTCAGGTGATTTTATCTACTGCTAGCCATTCTGAAGAGCAGCATCTCAGGGATGTCTCAATGAAATTGAATTCCTGTTAATCTAATATAGGAGAGAAGTAGGTCATCAAGCAGTAAAGCAAGTTCTCCTCTGTCAGATATTGCTTCACAGAATATGTGAAGCCTGTCCCAGATGAAACTTGAACTACAGCAAGAGCGGCATTTCATGTGTTATTTGGTCAAAACCTGGAAATGCCAAAAAGTCTGCAAAGGATAAATAAAAGCATGCTTAGACATATCGGGAGCTTTTGGAAAGATGCAAGTTAATCTCCAAAGCAAGCAAAGCTCAGTGCCATTATGTTTCTCTGTCTGAATGGTACTGTTTACACATTTGACCGATCTATTTGTATCCCTGTCAGATGGAACAGTTTTGTCATCATTGCAAAAGATGCAGGGGACAAATCTTGAAAAAGGTGGATATGTCCTGAGGAATGCTGAGATCCCAGTGAGGGGAAAGCTTTTGACAAACCATAGAACCAGGCTCAGTATTTCCTACCTATTCCATATTTCACTTACAGCTCTCTAGGTTCATTACTCATGATCAATATTTTACAGCTTGGTAATGGCACACAGGGCACAAAATAAACAGTTTAGATCTCCTATGCAGTGATAAATCACTTCCTGTCCCTCAGAGGCAAAAGCAGGGCACTCATTTGTCACATAGAAAGCTCGAAGCAAATGTGCCAACATCACTTGAGCCTTACTAGTGTTGTCCACAAACTTCTGCTTATGACTAAAGCAGAGAATCAGATCATCTCCAATTCCACTGAACTGTGGGGACTTTCAAATTGATAATAAAATAAATAAATAAACCCACTTACCTTAGGTTTGGGGACAATACTGTAGTAGCTTTTTTCTATATTTTTCATAGATATTTTAATTACCACTTGGGTGAAATATCAATATCTTTTGTGAAAGGAAAAATATGACAAACTTTTTTGTTGGTGTACTGCCTCTTTTTTACTTCAAAGGCTCAGAAATGTCTCTCTGCACTAGGCTATATATAGCAGTACTAGATATAAAATAACTCATGGAGATACATGTGCACTTCTTACAATTCCAGAAATAAATGTTACTGTTAGCAAACCTCAGTTTGCCTACTGTTTTCACTGATCTTACAGAAATTACTTATATGTGTGCAAAGGCATAATATAAAACTTCTGTCTTGAAAATATGTTGAGGTGCTAATTTTGTCTAATTCTAATTTTCTTATAAATTGGTATATATTTTTGTTAGACTGAATAGATAGCTTTGCTTGCTCTATTATTGTCTATTCTATTCCAGCAGAAGTGGTACAAAAATGTAGAATTCTGAAAATGAGTGAAGTCTGAATTGTAGTCTGGAGGTTTTATGTCAGTACAACCTGTTGAGCTTTCAAATAACACAAATGGTTGAGGAGAAAAAGATTATTTCTATGAATCTGAAAAATATTTTTATACTGAAGCAGGCTTAAAAAGGAGGTTGTATATTCCACTTGGTCTATTATTCCAACTATTTTTAATTTACTATTGTAATCTGAATACTTCAGTCTGAGACCTTTCATCTCATTAATTTCATGTCATTAATATTTTAAATGCTTTCCTCTTCATTGTATGTCTGCTTTCACATAGTATGAGGCATCTGTAGTCTACCTGATGGTATAACATTTTTGAATGAAGGACAAGCCAAAAAAACCCCACCACATGAAGTGCATATATTGCCTCTATTTATTTATATCTTTCCATTTATTATGTGAACTTTGCTAACACACGTTTACAAGTTGTGTTAGAAATGATTAAGGATAGCTACTGTAAGGTTGTATATATACTGCAGTCTTTGTCATTATTGCCACATTTAAAGAAAAAAGTTGTAGGAATGCAAGTTTTATGTATTAGAGGATGAAGATATGGATTGTAACCGTATAGAACTTGACACCTATTTCCACCTTATTTTCAGTAGCTCTTTAGTTATATGATCTTCTCTTTCATATTTTAGCATTAAGTAAATATTGTATGGAGCTCAGAAATGTAGAGGAATGGAAAATATATGCTAACAAATATCTGTTTTAAACTAATAGCATATGGTTTAACTATGACTTATATGTTACTCCAGTTGCTGCCTATTGATAATTCTTTGTAATTTTCGCATGAATGTCAAGTTTAATTTAAATTGTGCTTGTAATTGGTAAAAGTCAATTGCTTAAGCACACCTCCCACTGAGGCTATATTACTTTTTCATCACTTAATATATAAGCGTTAATCAACTTGAGTTCTCTGTGCGAGCTTAACACCCTCTTTGTTGGTGTTGTGATGATAGCTAATTTGGATAAATTACTAAAGGAATCTGCCCCCATCCCAATCTCAGTTAAATACTAGAGAAACATTCAGTGCTGATTTTTGCTTTTCCCCTGCAGGAAGGAGGTGTAGTTGCTCTCTTTAAGATCTGTCGCCAGGATTGTTTCAGGTGTCTTTATCCCCAGACGCTGAGAACATTGGCATCCATTTGCTGCGTAGAGGAAGGGATGTACCAGCTGGAAAAGGTAGGCACTTCAGCATTCTTTACTGACTGTGTCATAAAACAGAGAAGTCTTGTCTTTAATCTCTTCTAGGAACTGGTAACTTGGTGGTATTTGATACTGTGCTCCATATTATGCTCATCTTTTCTGTGCTGAACGCATCTTCGGTCCTTACAAAATTAGTCCCAGCAATAACATTATCCTATTCAGTTGTTTGCACAAATAAGCTTTCTAAGTGGGGATAATTTTCATAAAATAGGTAAACATGTTAGTGAATATGTCAAAAACTAGGGATATTATAATTTCTGGACTCTCTGAAGTGTTTGTTTAGAAACTCCTATGTTTTAAATAACCCTTAAAAGACAGAAAGCTTTATACCTCTTTAAATCCTTTCCTGTTGCTCAGGTAGGGCACCTGCTTGTGGTACTGCAGTAGCTTGTGAGAGTTGTAAAATTGCACAGAAAGAACTGGGACAGATATAGTAGCTAGCCAATAGAGAAATGTCTGCTAATCAGCAGCAGGTCTCATAAAAGCCAGTTTTAACTGGGACAGCAAACACCAAAACATTATCCAGATAAAATTATATCAACTGCTTAGGCTCCGTTCTTTTCTCACTCTTACTACGTACTGCTGTGTTTTGGAAAATGAACACTTCTGGTCACTAAATCATGATCTCATCCTTTGCATTTCATAAAACAGTCATCTTCTACAGCTGAATAATGGCCTCTTCAAGTTAATGATAAATGATTTCACTGCCACTTTACATTGACGTATCTTGTAATTTACTGCCCAGAATTTAAGCAAATCGTGACAGAACATCTGCAGCAAAAAGCAAGTCTCTGAGCTTACAGTAAATGAAGATGACTTAAATTTTTTTTGACATAATGCTGGTTCAGATTGACACCAGAATCAGTCTAAAAGGATCTTTCATTATGTCCACTATAATAGTGGAATTAATAGAGTTAGAAATGGAAAAGATTGATTCAACTCACCTGGTCTAATTCCTGGCAGTATCAGCATGCGTTTAATGTGGCCCATATTAAAGCTGACAAAACAGGAGTCCTAGAAAAAGTGGTAACTCTCAAACTCGTATGTCTTTGACCTACTTTAATGTTGGTCACAAGTAAAACTGTTCAGCGTAAACTTTGTCACAGTCAGGATTGGAGTAGGGTTTAAAGGATTTTTAACTGAACTCTCTGCTTTCAGTAGATCATTTTTCACCTGGGCCTTCAATTCTTAAATCATATCTTGCCAAAACCTAAGTCTGTAACACGAGGGGCTGGATGTTAATCCTACTGACCTGACTGAACAGACAGGTTTATGACAGGAGTATTTTGTTATCACCTTGTCTGCTTCTTTGCCTAAAATTGTGTTGCTGAGGATCTGTATGTTATGTGGATCCAGTACATGCCTGGTTTCTGGTGGGGGAGAATAAGATATTTCATATATCAAGAGAAACAAAGAAATTTTCTCTGCAAGGAGGTTAATGATCCTCCAAGTGCTAATGGAGTTTAAACAACACAGGCCAGTACAATGCTATGTCATCTGTAAATATTCTATCAGCTGGTGACAGCCCAGGTTTACCAGTTTATAGAGCTGAGGAAGGATAGTAAATGAGAAAGTTTTACTACTCTCTGTACTCTCTTTTCACCCTTCTTGTGCACCTATTTAGAAGCAATAAGATATTCTGACCATAGGGAATCAATGGAAAGTGCATGAATAAAATGACCAGTATTTTGATGTGAACAGCACTCCAGTTTTTCATATTGTCTTGTTTAAATAAGAATGATTTTTTTCTTTCAAAATTTGAAGTACTCTTGCAAAGAACAAAAAAGAGGGTTAATAATATTAGCATTCCTATCATTACAGAAATTACTTTAGGACTTCTTATCTGGCAGAAAGGGTAGCTTCTATTATGCAATTAAGTACCTGGGTGGTGGTGAAGCATTTAATTTGCTCTAATGTGAATATCATTATGCCACCTAGTGCATTAAAACATCAGTGCAATTTGAACTTGATTTTTAATGACAGAAACCTCATTCAAAAAGATAAAGCTTGGCCTCCAAACAATTCAGATTAGGTAATTCAAGATTTAAAAAAAAACAAACAAAAAACCAACAACAACCAACCCCCCCCCCCCCCCAAACCCCAAACCCCCAAAACCAAACCACAGACAACCCAACACCCCCTCCCCCTCTGTTTTTCAATTAGATTTCACAACCATTAAAGCGTTTAAAAGACCACTTAAAAGAAAGTCTGGGAGATGAACTAGGAGGGTGGTATATTTTCTGCAGTAATTGCGGTGCTTAATTAACAAAGACATTAGGAATATTGTTTATTTATCCAATGCTCCTTGATCTTGCCAACTCAGTAGCAACACAAGAAGGTAACAAGAACATCTGTGTTAACATAGATGGTTATTTAGAAAGCAAGCAAGGAAGTCAGTAGTTCACAGGAGGCAATCCAAGTGGAGAGTATTTTAACATTTTTTCATGGGCTTTAAGATACCTGAATATTAGGCTTTCTTTATAATTAGTTCAAATTTAATGTGAATGATGTTATACTGGGTTTATAGCATTTGCCTTGAGTGAGTTTTTGGATTGCAATGTGGAAATACTGTCCTCCTTTACTAGTGAAGGAAAGTAACAGTTGAGTGCTCATTTCTAAAGATGTAGAAAATTACCTATTTTAAGCAAAAATATTTTCCTCAAGTTTTTAAAAAATAATTCTTGTTCTTCCCAGTCATGCATCTTTAAATATATATCTGCACTACTCTCTTACCACCACACTTGAAGAAACCATTATTACATTTTCATTATCTTGATAAACAAGCCGATCTTTGCTATAATTACAATGAACAAGTAGTTGTTGCGGTGACTAGCTTTTAGTCTTTTAGGTGAATCTATTTGGTTGTATGTACAATAATGCAAAATTGGTTGGTTAAAACAACTTTTTTTAGAATAGTTATTATTTCACTTGCAAGTACTTTACTGACTTTTGAAAAACTGTTACTCTGTAGTACATTGAACTACAGAAGTCCAGGAACTCAACAGTAACAAATTAGTCAGGCACTTAAAGTAGAAAGATAGTGAAGAAATAGTCTCATTTTGTGACTGAGGACTGTGTGTAAATAAATGTTGTTCTATGTAACCTGTGCTCCACAAGTGGAAATCTGGTCCTTCAAACTGCTTATGGATGTCTGTTTTTTTAGTACACTTCAACTTCATAATCCACTGTGACACCAACAGGTTTGAGATCATTCTTGGGTCTCAGCTGCCTGACCAGTCCCACTTCAGAAAGGAGTGGAGAGACCCTGGAAAAGCAATCAGAATTTTCCTCCTTTGCATTATTCCTGTAGCTGCCTGTCCCTGTACCCAAGAGAGGTTTGTCATCTGTGTCTTGTGGCATTTGAGCATGAAAACTTTTTAGGAGAAAGCTCACTGCATCAGAAAGGATGGCTATTCTTGGTTTAGGCATTCCAGATTTTATGCAGAGACAATATATAATACAGGTAATAGATAATACAGAAAATAGCTAAAATCGCTAAAATCAGAAGAACTGGAAAGGAGTTTGGAGGAGGTGAGCATGACTGGAAACTGAAGAACATGCAGACCTCCTTGTGTATCCAGCCCTGAGGCTTAGGACAGAAATATAATGATGTAGTGGGAGATTGGTTCTCAACATAGGCATTTGTTGAGGGTTTGAGAGGGAAGAATATCTGAACCTTTATCAGTGTGCTTTGAAAACTTAATTTACCTCAAGTGTTTCCAATGTAGGAAGGACTGTTGAAGGCCCAGAGCTAGAATAGATTAATGTGTGCATTTCATGAAACTTAAGGTTAAAAAAAAAAAAAAGCGATCCTGATTGTCTGATAATGTACGTCCTGCAAATTACCTTAGGAATAACTGTACTTCAAATACCATTTTCATTGTCAAGATACACGTAAAATCTTAACAGATACTGTCTTCAACATGAAGCAATCTTGCCTGGAAAAGGGGTTTATGTTTGAATACAGTCATACATCTTTCGCACGTTGTTTGCCTGAAGCAGTTCTTCAGCCCTATCCCTTCCTGAGGCTGCATTAAGTCCTTCTTTTGCAGAGCTCTCTGAACAAAGTGTCTCCTATACATATGCTGGCATGCGGCCTCATTGAAGTCTAAAGACTGTGGCGGTTTCTCTGCTTCAAGTCTGTCCATACAATGCTTGTTCTTGACTGGTGCTAGAAGGCATGTCTTTCCAATTTTTGCCCCATGCTAAAGCTCAGTTTTGTGATTTTCACTGAGGCAAACTTCCCACTGCAATAAAAGAACTGCAGAGTTAGTGCAGAAATAAATAGCAAACAGATAGTGCAAGGTACTGCAATTTTTACTGTCCATGTGAAACATTATTACATTAAAAAGCTGCAACTCAGCTGGAACCTAGATCAAGGCTCAACTGCCACAAAACCATAATGATTTATACAAATAGTCATTCAAGCAGCTATATATTTGTTACCATATATTAACACTGTGTAGTGTATGTTTACTTACACTATTTAAACTACTCCAGAAAGCAAGACACCTGGAATCAACTCATTAAGAGAAGATATTCCAGAAAGACTGGTGACAACAGTTGTTACTTTCATAAAACCTTCTTTTTAACAAATGACACAGCTTTTATCACTGTGCTTTAAGCAAAATTTCCTAGGTATACATTATAAATTTCTCTGAATCCTTCATTTAAAGCACATTGTATCAAATCACTTACCTCCAGAAAAAGAATCTGAAGGGGGAAGCAAGTACAAAGTGTACAATTTTTGTGGTTGGGAAACTGTATGAACTTCATGAAGACTTCTTAAACATAAGTGACCTAAAATGTATTGTTCACTGTGAACTCAGTCTGAATTTTAGGAACAACCATGATCTTAGTAATAATTTCTGCATGATGGGGATGTAGTCTGTCGATATATATGAAAAACAAGCTTTTGGTGGGAATTAAGTAAAAAGTTTATTACAGCACTTAGAACTACCATTTACTTATAGCTTTTGGGTCAATCTGAGCTGATTACTTCATTCAGCTCTAACCACTTTGAACTTTCAGTTTCAAATATTAACTTCAAAATCAGGGAGTAACTTTGTTTCAGATGAAGTATATGTGTTGCCTTAAATCTGGGCTGCTAAAACTACTAAGGTTCATGTAACTGTAGAGTGAGACAGAAGTGAGAGTTATGGAGAGGGCTTTGATTATGAGGGCTTGGATGACCTGGTATGAGGTTATATTCACCACTTCTAAAATCTGAACACAAAAATTAGCTGGTGGCCCATGGATTTCATTGTCACAGCATGTGAATGCTCCACAATGATGAATGTTTTTTATTTTCATAGTACCTGGTATATGATGGAAATAACTTCGTTACCACACAAGAGATCACAAATTTGCCTGATCTGGATGAACTATATAGCTGTCTTCATATTTGGATATTCCAAGTGCAAAATACCAGGGGAAGCAAAACATTAGTAATGGTCTCCTAGAAAAGGTGTGTGAGATTGCCAGTGATCAGGAAGGAGAGACCCATAGGTTGCCTCATTTAAAGCATGTCTGCAGGTTGTTTGCTTCTTTTAAGAAGTGCAAGAGTAGTGTGCAGTTTTCTGATCAGCAGTGAAATGTTGATTTTTATTACGGCAGGTAGTGGCTTATTCATGGGACTTCCAGCAATGAGAAAATCTAGGAAGTGCAGAGGTATGCCTCAGCCTGTTAGCCTCTCTTATCCTCAGAGAAGAGCTTTGTGTTTAAATTTTTTTTTGTCTGGTAAATATATGAAAAATTCTTAAAGCCTATTTCAGTGGGTTTGCACCCAGTTAGTTTAAGAACAAGGGATTAGATGGGCCTATAAGATGACAAAAATTACATAGCTATTTTATTCTAAAATGAGTTGAATTCAAGAGCTTAAAAGATTGAGCTTATTTTTTAAAGAAAAATATTTTCAAAAAACCCCCATAGTTTTCAAAAATCAGTTTTAATTCATGGAAAGCCAAATTTCATGTTATTCTGTCTCCTGAGTGAGATAGGGCAGGGCTGGGTATGTATTAACAGCAAAATACAGGACTTTTAGAAGTCATTAGAAGGTGATAAGTTGATAAGGGGCCCTTGTCTTGTCTCTTTCCCACAAAAACAGGTAACATGCAAAGTTCTAATCCTTTCTGAGTTTTTCATGGGTTGTGTTGACAAACACATTCTCAACACTGTGTTATGAAGGGGAATATGATTCCTGTTTGTTCCCCAAAGTAGTGTTTGTTTACAGGAAAAACATGTGAAGTTTCATGGTGGGGAAGAGACTGGAGACTTTCTTTCTGCATGTTTAAAACCACAGAACACTCGCTTGTGTGCTCAGTCATGTGGGATGATTTAGATGGAAAGAGTTCAAGTGATGTGTTCCTTTTACAACTCTTTGGCTGGAGAGTCAATTGTTCTTCTGGTTTGCATAATGCTCTTTTTTCCATCTGAAAACATTGTTTTGGCTCATCTTTCGTGGCCGTTTGTAGCCAGGCTTTGAAATTATGCATGTAAAGTTATGAACAGTAAGCAGGAATGGATAAAGAGATTTCTCTTCTGAATTTTGAGAGAGGAGGATAAGCTTTTAAAGGCTAATTCAGGCAACTTTTGACATACAGTGTAGAGCACACTGAAACTTGGTGTCATTGATAGCTGGAGCTGGGAACTGTGTCACACTGTTCTCACTGGGTAACTGTGTAGGTCACAGGAGAATGAAAAGCTACAATGAAACAGAAATTTAAGCCAACCATAAGGAATAGTGTGGGGAACAACATTTTCAAAAGCTGCTTTTCACATGGCCTTTTTGATAACCAGGCAAATCTATTTCAGTAGCTGAGTTTGTGGTACAATTAGATAATGTAAAGTTCTAGGCTTGCAGCTCTTTAATTTACTGGACACTTCTTCTCAGTAAGGCTGTTTAATTAATTGGCAGTGAAAAATGTGCTGGGTTTGGCAAATTACATTTCTGTCAAAGCCCCTGCAAGATTCATTAAATCATAACTGAGAGTGCAGGAACTGCCCTTCCTCAACTGCTGGCTTTGTATATATTGGGTGGTGTTTCAAGTTTTACCTCCTGATTACACAGCTATGTATACATAATTAGTAAATGCAGCTTCTTTCAGCACAATCTCAGGCAGGTGTAGCAAGACTTCATAGGTTGTTGCAGAATCTGACCATCTTGAAGACACACTGCAGTCCTAGGGCAAAATGCTTTGGAAGTCATGGAAGGGACACGTTTCTGAATACTGAAAACCAGTGTAAAAACATGTTTAAAAAAAACCCAAACAACAAAACGAGCCCCTTCTGAAAAAAAACCACCACCACCAAAAAGCCCCCAAGCCAACTGGCAGCTAATCTCTGCAGTATCATTTGGTCTGTTGAAAACCTCCTGCCAGTTACACAGCAGATTAAAATTTGTTTGCTTTATGGTAGTACCCACTTTATCATGCAAAGAGAAAAGCAAGTGTTTTTTTGATGAACTTATTCAAGAGACATGGAATTGAATAAAGACAGACATGCTAGTGCAGGATTATGGGACACTGCCAGATCTCTGTAGGAAAAAAGTACACACAAAAGGCTTTGGCTGAGGTTTCTGCCATTATTCCAATTCTGTTAAAATGACTAATGAAATCATAGTGGTCGTGTTGTTGTAGCCCTGATGGTCTAAGGAGATATGTATCAGTTGCTCTAATAAAAGATATTACCTCTCCTTACAAACCTTGCTTCACTTTAATCATATTATAGATTTTAGAAAAGGGAGAAAGGAGCCAGCAAGCATAGCACTAAAGATAAACATTTTGATAATACTGGCAAAGTAGGACAATGTGAGACTTAGCTAAGGAGTTGGTGAATAGCTGCCTTTGGAGGACACAGATTCTGTTGTTTATCAGGAGATCCTCATTTAGATATGAGGCCTGGCCCAGACTCTGCAAACATGTACAGATGCACTTAGCCTTAAGCATGTGAGTAATTTCATAGAACCGCTACGCGTTAAAAATGTCAACGGAGATGCACATCTGTTGGTCTGTTCGTGGTTGAGGTTTCAGACTACAATAAATTTCAGAGTAATTATTCATGTGGTGATCACTGAACACATAGTGCTGTGGAAAAAAGCAAAACTTTCAGAGTCAGATCAAATAGGTACCAGACTCCTTGATAAACCTTGTCTGTCTTTCCAATAGAGGCGCAGCAGGCAGTCTATGAATTGAGATATAAATCTATCTAAAAATTGAAAACAAAAGTGCAAGCTGTCTTCTAACCCAACAGTAAACATTTTAAGTCTTTTGCCTTTAGTGTGAGTCCTTCCATGTCACCCACAGATTTAGGCTTTGCTTCCTTTTGTCCTGTGCTTGAAGTGGCATATTACTTAAGCATGGATCTGTAATAACATGTCCACATGCAAAAATTCCATAACAGTTAAAGCAGCCCTGTTTTGTTTGGGTTTTGTCATGTTTCAGCAAAACCTGATCAGGAGAAGGCATTGCAGTGGCATTCAGGTATTATCAATGATGTGCTGCAAGTAAATCTTGCCACTGCTCTGTTGTATTTTTTTCATGGTTCCAGAGCAGTGTCCATGCAGAGTGAGAGCTGATAGAATTAGGTGTACTTTGGCATTTGATTCCCCTATATGATGCAGTCACTGTAGGAGGAACAACCTCTCTTCTCATTTATCTCTCAGCTCTGTCTCTTTATGCTCTTCTATTTTTTTTAGCTGAGGTACAGAAGAGAGAGAATCTTCAGATTTTTTCTGCTTGTTTTAGAAAGATAAGTTTCATTGAAATAGATTTTGAAAGCTGAAAAGGAAAGTCCTCAGACTATGCCAGGTTACTAATGTGTACGCTTCAATGTGCAAAATCAAATTGGAGCAGTGCCTGTAGATTGCCATTCCCTCCACCTTCATTTTGAAAATTTGAGCTGGTGCCAGGTTACCACTCTGCACTTGTTTGGCTCCCATATAATTTACACATGGTTTTTGCAGTCAGTTATGTTGGTATTTTATGCTATCTATTGATTTTATATTTCACTAAGTATTTTATTTAAAGCACTCCAAATAGCTCTAGATTTATGTTTCAAAAGTCAGGATGTTAAAAGAATTTTATAAATGAAAAATAATTTGGAAATTACCAGATGATGATTTTTCTGTAATGATTTAGAATATTGCTTAAAGTGATGACAATGATCAGGGCAGCAAATGATCCACGAATGACGTCTGAAGGAAAAGAAGCCAACACATCAAATGACAGGTGGGTTTTCCTTACCTAATAATAATAATAATAATCTATCAAGCAAATTTAATTTTAAGATGAAAGAAGAAGCTTACTCAGCTGCTAAACTGAAGGCAGAGATTAATGAGAATCAATTGAAGCGTTTAAAAAGAGTGCAGGGAGAGAGCTATTTTGGACCTCAAATATTCCTCTTGTCCCTGATAGAGGCAGAAAAGAAACTGGAAAGACAAGGCCTTACAGAAAGACCTATCAGATGAGTAGCTTTCATAATTCTTTTCTTCTCACTCAGCAGGAATCTGTTGCACTGCATATCTGCATTTGTATCCATATGTAAACACACATACTGAATGTGCTTACGTTGTATGCATTAAATAGCTTAGCTGTAGCCACAATAAAGTGTGAGGAGAGATAGGGGTGAAAATACTTATTAAATGAGACAGACACATCAGATAGCTCCCCCCCCTCACAAAATCTTTGCTGAAATTAGATATGCTAGTCTAACTGACACATTCTGCTGCAGATGTCATGACTCAGTATTGTTGATGATTTTTGTGACTCATTAGAAAGTCCAAAGAGTTTACTGCTCAGAGCCTCCAGTTCTTGTTTGGCTGACTTTTGAGCTGCCTAAAACCTCACTGATTTCAGAGATCTTTGCAGGAAGAAAAGCATACCTACATAGATCTGGTTATACAACAGGGATTTAAACGCCTTTGGACCCTGAGAATTCAGTACTAGCATTATTTTCCCTTCTAAGGCTTCTGCCACACTTATTTTTCTGCCTGAATTCACTATGACTCTTGGGAGTTTTCTAGTGCTCTATATGGTTTCTTGTGTGTCTATTCTTGCTTGCATAACATTGACTTTCAAAACTTTTACACACGTTTAATTTTGAAAGACTGAAACTCTCATAGATCCACAATACTGAAAAGCAAAAGGAGAAAATCCTTTCTTCATTCATCTAACTGCAGCTGTGGAATTCCTCACTAATATAAAACTACACTTAGAGAAGTACTGAATGAACAAACCTCTCAAAAATAAAAAATTATTTCTCCTTGTTCCAGGTGATTTATATTTCTTTTCTTTGGGGCATGCCAGTTGGAAACAGAGAGCTCTGTCTGTTCCATCTGCTGGAGTTTTTAACTCATCCATAAATGAGCTGATCTCAGTCATACCTAAGGATAACATGATGGAGGCTGCTAGACAAAGTGACTGACTTGCTTTGATCTGGTAATTAATATTGGTCATCTATTGGGGTGAGAGTCAGGACCTGAGGGTGCTGCAGAAAATTGTTTTTCCTCACAAGAACATCCATATTCTGAGTTAACTTCTCAGCTTGACCACTTCCTTGGGCTTGTTTTTTAGAAGTAGTTCAAACTAGCAAAATACGTAAACCTCAGCTTATGCTCAACTTAGATCTTGGCTCTTTTCCAAAACCACTTTTGTAATTCTTGTACTCCCATGAGTGTAACTACCCTTCCTTGGGTTCAGCATGGGGTTAACAAGCCTCTTGCATCACAGCACTTATCAGTGTTCACACTTGCTTAGGCAGTGAGGCTGTAAGAGTCCTGCTGTGACACAGGGTTCAGTGCAGGTGTACGCTGGGAATCTTTTCTAGCTGCAGGTACTAAAGAACCTCTGCAAATCAGGCCCTAGCATTGCTCCCCAAATGCGCAAGCTCTGGGTATTGTTACTGAGGGGGGAATTCACAAATTTGTATTTTGCAAAATCTCATTTTATACATATACAGTCGCTTGTGGTTTTTTTGTTTTCACCCAGTGTTTGCCAAAATTATGGTCAAAATACATGGTTCAAACCCTTTTTTCTATTTCCTTCTCTCCAGTACCTATCACTGCAACAAAGTGAGAAAATGCTTTACAAAACAGGGTAAAAGTACATACAGGAATCTTTTTTATGATAACAGCTTTGACCAGTTCTAGTACTGGTCACTGTTGAACTTTCTACCAGTAGATTTGCTTGGTTTAAATGAGCGCTTAGCAGGTTAGCTTTCTCACTCAAAGAGCATTATATAAACACAAAACTATCTCGGGGTTTTCCTATCATTATTGGTATATTTTGACTGTGTTGCATGGGCCAAATTCTAACTCTTACTAGAGCTGAGGTTTTCTCCAGAGCTATTTGTAAAAAAGAAACAGAGGATCAAATGCAGTGTAAGCTATCAGCTGAAACTCAGTATCCTTTCTTTGTGATGCGCATTTTAAGTCAGGGCTGGAAGTATTGAATTACTCAGGTAAAGTATCGTGCATGTGCTCCTAACAAAAACAAAGGAAGTTAATTGTGTAAGTTTTTTCTTACCTCACGTTTGTAATAAGATAAGAGCTGCTGTGCGGCTTAGCTGAAGCTCACCCATGACACGTATGAGTCTCCATGTATTTCTTAAAAAAGTGAAGGTTAAATAATAATTAATGGCAGGTGATGTAAAAGCATGTTTGTGTGTCAGTATAATGTTTTTCTTTGCTTAGGCTTGTTTGCAGGAAACCACTTAGATCTGGCACTCTGCCTGATTTATACTAAAACTTTCATGTTTCATAAAACATCTTTGAAAACATTTAAAGAGCTGTTGGAAAAACAATCTCATCTGTTTAAGATAATAATCCGGTTTTTGAAAAACTAAACATCTAGCAGCATTGCTCATATATTTACTATATCTTACTTCTCTTGCCTGTCATTAAATTCACAGACAATAGCTCTTTCACTGACTGTTCCTTCCCTTCCCAGTACTGTCTAGAGCTTTTCCTTTTTCAGAGGGCTTTGAGTTTGTTCATTTGCAGTCCCTGGGAATGGATGAACAAGCTTTTGTATGGATCAGGGCATGCTGATATGCAAAATCAGCCTCAATTTTCAGATACTTTGCTGCATGTCATGGAATGGCAGGCTTCCCCCTCTAGCTTGTGTTTTGGTGGGTAGGTAAAGTTCACAGATTAATGAGGGCTGACATAAACCTGAGCTGGAAACTTGAGCTGGGTGTTTAGTGTTATTTAACTTGGAAGTGATCTGGAGTCCTGAAGATTCTCTTAGGCCTTGTTGTGCATAGCTGGTTTTGTTTAACTCCACTAGCTTTTAGACTTCAAGTAAAAGTTTGATCTGACAAGAATCCTCAGCTGAGGATTGCAGAAGGAATCCCTATGGGATGAGCAGGTGCAATTAAGAAGGTAGAAGTCTTTCCAGTTTTTATAAGAGCTCATCTTTGTCACTCTGGTCTCGCAAAGAAGGTGTAGGAAGATTCCCCAATAACTTGGCTTCACCAAGGGCAAGCCTTGCCTGACCAACCTAGTGGCCTTTTACAATAGCGTGACTACGTAAGTGGACAAGGGAAGAGCTGCTGATGTCATCTCTCTAGACTTCTGTAAGGCCTTTGACATGATCTCTTAATACTGAGAATCCTGCCATACTGGGCAGGTATGTGTGCCCCCTTTATACTTTGTATATAGCTGCCAGATGACCTTATTTTCCTGTCACAGAGTACAGGATGTTTTATTTGAAACAAACTGTTAGCTTCAGTCACAAGAAAAGATTTTTACACTTTTAAGATACAAACAAAATTAACAAAGCTCCAATATTTGTCTTTTTTCCTACATGTTTTACAGTAACCCACTGTAAGAGGTTTCTTTCCTACAGACCTTGTTTCTTAGGGAAACTCCCTGCGTGATTTGCTACTTCTTGTGCAGGGTCAGTTATCCACTATTACCCCTTAAAACATGGGCAATTATTAGCAACATTTTGGTTTTTTTAAATGCCCTGTTTAGTTGCAGTAATGCCGTCATAGAATTTGATGGCACATTTAATAGAAAAGGTCAACTTCTTCACCAATAGATGTTTTAGATTCCCCTTTGAGTGTGAACAAGGCTTCACGGCATGTACGTAAGAGCAAAATTTGGCCTCCCTTCCAAATCCAATTTTCTGAAGTATTCATGCCAGTAATGCCCGATTTTTGAGATCCAGATAAGCCCACTTTTAAACACAGACAGATGAGGAAACATTAGGACTCTTGTAGAGACACACAAGTGTGGCATTATGGAGACACAACAGAAGTTAGAAAGAAATGTTCAGTTACACCAGCAGGCTTTGGATTAGGCCCTAAATAGAAATAAATGGGTGAAAATGTCATCATGAAGACATAAATCAAGCTGTTCAGGAGAGAAACAAATGGTCTGGGCAGAGTTCTTACCAATATAATGCAACATGAGCGGTGACCGTCATAGTCCGTCAATGAATACTGAAATCCATTGCTCACTCTAAGCGATGCCAAGCAGCGTGTCAATTCTCTGGCAAGAAATCTCCCTACTGTCATTCCCCAGCACTTACTACTGCCTTGCCTGCACACTGGAGTTCCTCCACATCTGTAAATGTTTGCTTCTCTGTAACTGTACTCCTTGGATTGCATGTTCCTTTTTCGGGGCTTAGGGCTCAATGTAGTGCAAGTATAATAAGGAAGGGTTATCTTCTTACATGCAATGCAAACACGTGGGAAGTTCAAATAACTTAGTGCCACAGGTCCCATTTTTTGCCTTCAGGAGGAACTCTTTCTTCAGTGTTAGGAGAGCTGTATCTTAATGGCTTCGGTTCTGCAGTTACTTTGCTAAGCCTCCATGCCCGTCTTTGCAGCCGCGTCCTCTGACTGGTGACAAGCACACAGGGTGGGAAACAGCACACGGGGAAAAACACATGCTGTTACGTAGCAGGGTGACAGTAAGCACGTAATAGTTGCACTGCTTAGTGATAAACCCATCTGTAATAAACCCGTTGTGTGTGTTTTTCTTATATGGTGGCTGCTTGCATGAATGCTAAGAGGGGCTCTCGTCCTCCAGATTCAGGCAGATATAAAGGAAGAAGAAAAAGAGAAAGGAAGATTATTTTCCGAGAAACAAGCATATCGCTGATGGGCACTGTAAAAATAAACCTAGTTATACTGGCATCATTTACGCCATGCTCCTAGCATCAAGCTCTGCTATACTAGTAAAGCAGTTGCTTTCAGCATACACTACCCAGGTCCCTGGCATCCACAAAATCCAAAGAAGAAAGCACACTGTTGTCAGGAAGCTTAAATTCATCATACAGGTGTGGGGCCAGGGCACATGGCACAGAAGGGCAGGCCAAGGGAGCTGCTTCTCGTCATGAGGGTGGTGAGACACTGGAGCAGGTTGCCCAGAGAAGGTGTGGATGCGCCATCCCTGGCAGTCTTCAAGGCCAGGTTGACCAGGACTTGGAGCAACCTGGTCTAGTGAAAGATACCTGCCAGCCTCATCTCTGTGCCTGGGAAGATCATGGAACAGATCTTCTTAGAAGCTATGGCACTTGGACGACAGGGAGGTGAATTGAGACAGCCAGCATGGCTTCACTAAGGGCAAGTCTTGCCTGACCAAGCTAGTGGCCTTCAGTGGACAAGGGAAGAGCTACTGATGCCATCTATCTGGACTTCTGTAAGGCCTTTGACATGGTCTCCAACAATATCTGACTGGAGAACTATGGATTTGTTGGATGAGGAATTAGCTGGATGATCACATCCAGAAAGTAGTGGTCAATGGCTTAGTGTCCAGATGGACATCAGTGATGAGTGATGTCCTCAGGGGTCCGTATTGGGAGAGTACTGTTTAATATCTTCATCAGCAATATAGACAGTGGGATTGAGTGCACCCTCAGCAAGTTTGCAGAGGACTCCAAGCTGGGTGGTGCAGCTGACACACCTGAGGGATGGGATGCCATTCAGAGGGACCTGGACAAACTTGAGAACTGGGCCCATGTGAAGCTTGTGAGGTCAACAAGGCCAAGCGCTAGGTCCTGCACCTGAGTTGGGGCAACCCCTGGTATCAAGACAGGCTGGGAGACGAAAGGATTGAGAGCTGCCCTGCAGAGAAGGACTTGGGTGTACTGGTGGATGAAAAACTGGATGTTCACTGGCAGTATGCACTTGCAGGCCAGAAAGCCAACCATATCCTGGGCTGCATCAAAAGAAGCATGGCCAGCAGGTTGAGGGAGGTGATTCCACCCTTCTACTCCACTCTGGTGAGACCCCACCTGCAGTACTGTGTTCAGCTCTGGGGTCCCCAGCATAAAAAAGACAGGGACCTACTCAAGTGGGTCCAGAGGAGGGCCACAGAGATGATCAGTGGGCTGGAGCACCTCTCCTATGAGGACAGGCTGAGAGAGTTGGGGTTGTTCAGCCTGGAGAAGAGAAGGCTCCAGAGAGATTAACTTAAAGGGAGCTTCTAATAAAGATGGGGACAGACTTTTCAGTAGGGCCTGTAGCGATAGGACAGGGGATAATGGTTTTAAACTGAAAGAAGGTAGATTCAGATTAGATATAAGGAAGAAACATTTTATGATGAGGGTGGTGAAACACTGGAACAGGTTGCTGAGAGAGGCTGTAGATGCCCCATCCCTGGAAACATTCCAGGTCAGGTTGGACGGGGCTCTGAGCAACCTGACTGAGTTGAAGATGACCCTGCTCATTGCAGGGTGGGTGGACTAGCTGACCTTTAAAGGTCCTTTCCAACCCAAACCATTCTATGATTCTAATTTTTTTCCGTAATCTTGCTGAAGAAAGAAGCAACTCCCTGTAGCAGCTAAACTCTCCAAAGGCAGAAGGCAGAGATTGTGATATAGCCTACTTGTTAACTTCAAGGACTGTGAACAGTAATATCTTTGTAGAGCAGAAACTGTCTTATTAGTTTTACTAGTCCATACACTGCTGTCCTTAGTTACAAGTGAGTGGTTGGGATACCAGCTAAAAGCACTGCCTCTGGCCCTCAGGACTTTATACCCTCTCCTCCCACCTATTTATGCATGCATTTTTTGTAAGGAAATATGCATCTTTATGTATATCTTGAATTTTCAAAGCCCCTTTCTGAGAGGAGTGGATGACAGCCTTGATCTGACTGAAGGCAATGCAGAGCTGGATGCTCATGAGGATGAAGCTGATGTCCTATGCTACCAGAGACCTTGTCACATGAAGATGTGCAACTAGAGCCATGCAAGATCTGCATGTGATGGCATCATCACGTGCATGTGATGAAAGCATTCCCAGGTCAGTCTACTGTCTATAGATCTTCATCTATACTGAGTAATGCTGCAGTGTGCTATGCCTAGCTGAGATAAAATTCATTTAGCGTCCTTTCATTTCTGACCAGAGTCCCTCATTAACTAATCTTTATGAAATAAGGGAAAGAAATGAAACCCAAAAGAATAGAAAAAAACCCCACCTAACAAATAAGTAAAATGAGACAGCAATGCTGAGGTTGAAGTCTTCTGGTAGTCTGACCATTGCTTGGAAGAACTCTGAAGGCAGAACAAGAACCTCTTGGAAAGTATTTCTGGTGGCTGTGAACAGGCAGTTTCCCTAGCCTTTGGTGAGGTAGGAAAGAATATACGTGTTCTAGATTCCTGGAAACAGGACTGGGCTTTTCTCCTACTGAGAAATTTTTAGTTCAGCTGTTAATGGAAAGATGGGGATTTTCCAGTTTTGTGATAGCATAAATTGATTTATAATCCTGATCTTCTTCCCATCTGTGATGTTTCCTTTGCATCCACACACATGTGTCTAATTTTAAAGAGCAGGTAGATAGTTATTTTATCTTGTTGCTGTTTTTAATATGATTCAACAAGTAAGTATAACGGGAGCAGCTATGTGGATGATAGTCATTCCAATGGGAGCAAGTACACGGGTGATAGTCATTCCTGCAGAATTTGCTGTGTCTGACAAATAACAGCCTGCATGCTGAGAAGAAAGCCCTAGCAGTGCGGTTGTAGTGAAGTGAAATGCTGCCTCTCTCTCAATCTTCTTTTGCAAGTACTTCTATTGTCTGCCCTGGGTGGATTTCTTGAATTTAGCAGTTTACCTTACCAAATGAACTGCTGTTTCTCCTTAGCCACAAACAGCCACTTGTGAGTTTTTCAGCAACTCAGGAATGGCCAGACTTCAGGGCATTGGGCTTGTCTGTTGCCTGCAGACCTGCACCACAGATCTGTTTTGCTGTGTGGTGCCAGTGATTTAGTTGGCTGTGGAAAAAATGTGGGTCAGATTAAGATTTAGTCTACTTGCTCTTTGCTTCTGTTGATTTCCCTGGTTTGTTGTACAGTCTCTTTCTTTCTCCCTTCCTGCTGTATCTTCTTTGCCCTAAAGGAGCCTGTACTGCCAGACAACTGCTTACACATTCTCCTTTTTTGCCCATCTCTGTAATAATACAACTGATGTTGGCAGAGTCACATAAGCCTCTGTTTGCAGGAAAATATGTTAGAATATAACAGAATTTCAAGAAAGTGTTTTGGATTTCTTCTAGAAAAAGTCTAAGAACCTTTCAAAGATCAATGGCTATAGAAATTTCTGTATTTATCAATGCCACCATCTACCAGACAAGAGCATTGAGAGGAGTGAAAGACCAGAAGTTATAAAGGTAGGCTTCATAAACAGAGACACTGCTCTGCTTCCTCTGTCCTCAGCAACTTAAAACAATTGTGGTTATGTCAGTCCTATCAAATGAATAGTATGACAAATGATTCCCATATGGAAGGATAGCATGATATCTCTTTATAACAGTCTTTTGCCTGTAAGAATTTTTCATGTTTAGAATAAGCTTTCAGAATCTTCTATTAGGTAAGACTGAAATGAAATCTTGGTATTATTTATTTAGTTAGTTAGTTATTAGAGGCCTGGGAAAAGGAAGTAAAGCAAAATCTGAGAGCAGGGGTGCTGTGAAACAGCCATACTAAAGTTGACTACAGTGTCTGGCCAGAATTTTCAAAAGTGATTCATAATATTAAATTTCAGTATTTTTGGATTCCAGGTTAAGTCACCAGAGTGAAATTGGGTATGTAGCAAGTTGTGGATATCCACCAACCAGATGGAAATTACATCCATTCCATAAAACTAATACTTAATTACTGTTAAATTAAAAGTTGGCTGATAATGTATTTTCAGCAGTACCACCATCCTTCTGATGTGCACACGGTTTAAGAATACTCACTGAGTGAGTGTTGTTAAGGTCACCTGTGGGTTTGTGGTAAGGTTTTACCCTTGTGGTAGTTAAACGGTCATCAAAACACTTTAGAGGGAGACATAGAATCATAGAATAGTTTGGGTTGGAAGGGACCTTTAAAGGTCATTTAGTCCAACCCCTCTGTAGTGAGCAGGGACATCTTCAACTAGAGCAGGTTGCTCAGAGCCATGTGGTTATTGTCCCTTCAGAAGTCAAAAAAGATAAGTCAACATAGGGTGCTAAGTTGATTATCAGTCAGCATGGAGGAACAGACCCACTCGTGGGGCTAAAAGGCCTATTCAAGAACAAAATTAGGAAAGAATCTGGGCACTTCTGCACTTGAACCTTTTTGCTGTAGTGATCTAGGAGGAATTAAATCCTCCTTGTACTTCTGTCTCTAAAAGGATTATCATATGGCATTTTAAGGACATAAAAAATGAGCGATAACTCTCTGAATATGGTTTGAAAACTTCATGAGAGTGAAGTGCAAGGTGAAAATAATTTTGCCAATTCGTTGACTCATGCAGTGTAACCCACGCATTGCGTTATGCAATAGTGGCACCCAGTGGAGGCTGGAATTACAGCAAAGTTTCCATTGCTGCTGGGTCAGGCTTGCCCAAATCTACCCCGAGTTTAGGACTGCAGGCGCTGATTCGGGAAGGTAGGCCTATGAGGACCAAAGCTATGCACAACTTAAGTGTTCTCCTAAATCAAGAACTCTTACCTGCCAGCCGGGCTTATAATTTGAAAAGGTTAGGCTGTCTGAGCATTTCTCTTATCTATTCACAACTCTGGATAGCGTGAGGACCTTTTTCCTACAGGACAGACTCTCTGCTTTAGCTGCATTAATTCAAAAACCTTAAGCAATACCTAATGCAAGAGCATCCTGGGGAGTGGAAGAAAAATGCCCTCTAATCCTACTGCCCTGAAAGTGCTGCTTGCATAGCAACAGCATCAGCCTCAAAAACTTGGAGAGAAAGTGAAGAGCAGCATGTATGCCTGGGGGCAAGGGGAAAGGAACAGAAGGAAAGCATGGCTCCTGATTCAGTTGTAGTCTGGGCTTAGATGCAATAGTCTGAATAGGCTGTAAGGTGTGTGAGAGAGGAGTGAAAACAGGAGGAATGCCAGATGTGCGTCACGTAGGTGGGAAGGAAGTCTTTAGGGAGCATATTTTAATGTTTTAAATTCAGGCAATGCTAACAGTAACACCACCAAAAATGAATGGACTTTAATAATAAGCTGTAAGCAGATCAACCCCCCCTAACGTGGGGTCCTCGATATGTTACAATATGCATGGAACATCAGATTTCTCTAAAGAATATATTATTTACTGTGAGGCTGGTCAACATGCTGCTCCATGGGGAATGAGGCTATATGTGTCATCTTCTGTTTATTTTTTTCTCAGGAGTTACATATGGCAAATAGTTGTAGTGAACAGGGATTTGGGAGTAACTAACTTGTAGTGCCAAAGAGAACTGAATGAATTAGAATAATTGTTCCTGTGTACCTAGTGCTATTGAGCTTGGATTTCAGTGCCAGGTTGCATGCCTACTCAGTGTCTGATATTATCAGAAAAAAGTGCCTAATGAGGATGATGATCTGAGTTCCTAGAAAATTTTCATCTTCAACTGGTTTAGTATCCTCTACCCCTCTTTTTTTGCATTTATTTTAACATTTCATTGTAAGCACTGGATGCTTTGGCATTTTGGCCATGCTGAAATTATTTTAGCTCTGCAAGGAGAAGTGGATGCAGGAAAGCATGTTCAAGTAACTGTTGTTTTGCAGTCAAGAAAGAGTTTAAGAAAGGGAGAATGATAGTTGGACCAGTTTATTTACACACTTTGGAATTGTTTTCATAGGTGCAAAAGTCATTAGGCAGAAGAGGCTGCTTATTAAGTGCATGCTCTGTCACTGTTGCAGTATTATATTTTGCAAGTGATCCCATTAAGTCACCAGGACTTTCTGTTGATTAAGTTACTATTCAGTGTAAGACATGGCCTCATAATTTCTGGAGAAATGGCTGCTTAGGTAGCATCATTACAATGGCATTTATCCAAGCATTATGTGGTGGTAGGTAAGTAGGTTTTTATCTTCATTTTATAGCCCAGCGTGTGAGAGCAAAATGAAATCACTCAAGAGTAAGAAGCTGCCTCAAATGTGTGATATGAACTTCGTGGCTGATCCAAACATGATGCTGAACTACTGTCTAAGTTGAGGAAGGAATTATAGTGAAAGGGAAGGCAAATCAGAGCTGTTAGAATATGTTTGCAATTTATTTTTGAGCTAGATACTTGATTTGTGCTGAGCAAAATTATTAAAAGGCATAAGACACCTTTTTTGTTACTCACTAAAGATTTCTCCCATCTCATCCTGTATCCTGGAAGAAGAACTGAGTTACAAATCACAGGATCTCACCTAGGAAATATTAATGGATGAAGCCATATGTGTCCTGACTTCCTGCTCCTGTTAGAGGAATTTATTGTATGTGTTTAAAGGCCATAACAAATTGCTTTTCCCCTTACTCAGAAGAGGATTTTTGAGGAATCATGCCCCAGGGAACTAGCAGTGTTTGAATTCCCCAGCCCATGGCACTTCTGTGCTTCTGTGTCAGATTATGTTGAGAAGCAGACCCTACACCTCTCCTGTACTGGCTTTGCCATCTAACTTGTATTGCAAGCAATATTGATGTTACTCTAAGTAAAAGTTCTGTGTGCTGTTCCCCTTTGGTTCATCTTCCCTTCAAACTCCTTTAAACATGAAATAACACACTTGCATCTAACTTTTGGCACAGTTTTACCACTTCTCTGCTAGAAGGATTTCTGTCTTGTATGAACTAGTCAAAATAAAGGACTTGCCACAAAATGTATGAAGAAGGTAAGGCACCTAGGACCTAGGGCACTGGAGAAGGCATTAGGACAGAGGAGTCCAATTAATCAGATGAAGACTTTAATCCCCAAAAAGGACAGGCAATTGAAACATACTCATGTGATTACAATTGATTTTTCTCACAGGAAAAAAAAAAGACACAATGTATGGCAATTGCTGAAACTGGTAATGGAAAAGGAAGTAATTTTAAGTAGAGATGATGCTGGCTTTTTTCTTTCCTTTTCCCTCTTAATTTTTAAAGAAAGCTATGAGTGCTGACTTCTGATCCTAAAAAGAAGCCAGTCAGGGTAGGCCTATACCAATAAATGGCATTTTAGAGTTGCAGGAAAGAGAAAATAACAGAGAGAGAGGAAAGGATACAACAATCAAAGACCTTTTCAGTAACATGGATTAAGACTTACAATTGAATTAAGAAACATTAGTTGTTCAAGCTCATTAAAAGATGACTGATTAGACTCCCCCCCTCCCCCCCCCAGCTTTTTTTTGTTAAGCAGAATGGTTTGTGGCCACTGTTCTGAACAGAAACACAACTGCACTTGCCTTTAAAATCCTTCAGGCTTTGGAGTAGGTACTGTCTTGCACTTACCTTGGCCAATCATCTTGGTTTGTAAAGACTTCTGTATTTTGCCTCTGGTTAATGATGCTCTTCAGTAAGACAACCAAGGATCTAAGCCATAGGTGTCAATAAAAGCCCAGCCAATATCTCTGTTGCAGCTGGGCAACTAGACCGTAATAGCTGGCAATGGAGACAAAAAAGAGACACCCAGCAGGCTTTGTGCATAAGGAGTAGGAAAACTTAGCTTTCTGCTGTGGCAAGGACCATCTAGAAGGTAGTTTGGATCTGCTTTGCTATAAAGGCACCTTTGTTCGTTGAAGTGACTAATGAATTTCCAGAGTTCATGGTGAATGGATTTTTGGATTTTGAGAAGATCTGAGTGGAAATCAACAGTTAATTAGAAGCAGATGTGTTGCTTCTAAAATTCCCTGGTTGCACGATAAAAGATGCTTTACAAAGCAGTTTTAAAAGTGTTTTAGAAAAAGACTTTGAAAAAAACCCTCTACATTGCTCTGCTGAAGTCTGAGTGCTGTTATAAACATAAATGTTTTCTTTGGCGTCTGAACGTTAAATGTAAAAGTTGTACTCTCTAAAATTGTCAACCAGTCATTGTAACCTCCAAGAATGACATAAGAGTGCCAGGAAAGAAAAGCAAGGTGGAAACTCATTTAAGATGTGTCTATATTCAAGGGCAATACCATGTACAGGTGAATGGTAACCTAGCTTTTGGGAGACTGTGAAGACACACCTAGTAAATGTACTGATATTTAATAGATCTTACAATTAACAAAATGTCACATTGTTGTGACAAACTTGTCCATAGGCTTTCAGGAAGAAATGCTAGAAGGCGTTGAGTGAAAGCATTTAATTAGAGTACTCCAACAGTGTTGCTGCTATCTTTGCTTTTGGCAGTATGGAAATTATTTTGATGTGGAACAATATGGAAACAAATGCTATTGGTATTTGATTTGGGTATCAGGAAAAAGCATAGTCACAGACCAAAACCCTATGATGCTAACTATTGTATATACACACACATACACACACAGAGTCTCTTCAAAAACTGACAATTCTATAAATATTTGGGAAAAGCAGCCCACTTGTCCAATGTAACAACTCTTATTTAGATTATTAAACAGAACTTTAGAGGAGACACTGTGAACAGAACATCTAGGTGTCTAGGCAGTCTGAGAATATTCCTAACAGTAAAGACCTATAGCGAAATTTGGTACAATATGGGATGTGGAACAGTTCTTAGCTCAACTAGGTCTTGATCTTGTGGAAAGACTTTTATTGATGGCCCTAACTTCACTGGGGAACGATAAGACTTGTGTTTGTTGTATGATTAATGTGTCTGAATTGCAAGGCACATTTCACACATTTAATGTGAAACTAAGCCTGTAGCATGCTCTTCGTTCATGGAAAGTGACAGAGACAGTGATTCTTAGCACACCAGAGACTCAGTCCAAGACAAAGTTTTGGATGATCTTTACTAGAACATCTCTTCTTCTAAGTTACACGTGGAGAGCAAAAGAAAATGTGTAAGAGATATTGGCCTGAACTTTCTGTTTGGAGGCTACTAGTGATAAGCAAGAATAAAATGTTAAAATGTGTGGGTTATTTTTAAAAATTATTTGCACTGATTGTTCTTCCCCCCCTGCCAGGATCCTTGTTTGTCGGGAAAAAGTGTCGAGAAATCTTCAGGATTCTTGAACCCGCGTGCAGAGGAAGAAATGCAACAGACTCAATATGAGTGATAAAGCATACTTCACTTTACTTGCACGGATAGCTCATATTTATACAGTTTACGATAATCATGCCTACTAGTCCTAATATTATTGGTACATTGCTAATGTTTATTCATTACTAAAACACACCTACTTGTGGTTTGCAGCTATGTAGGTTCCGCAATTTTCTCATGGGAACTTTCTCAAAGTTGTCTATGAAACCTTGCCAAGGTCACAGTGGATGCAGTTACTTATCTCATTCTTCAGCATCCAGGTGTTGCTTGTCAGGCCAGGCTCTTCTTATCTTCCTTTTTCCCAGCACACAAGGACACAGTATTTTGTAAATTTATACTTTGTTCCCACATAGCGGCTGGATTGCTCACATACCTTTGCCCAGCCAAGAAATCCCCAACACTTGTTGGCTTTGAATTTGGCATAATTGATTTATATTGAGTCTTATTTTGTATAGCTCACCTTCTTAATCAGACATCAGTCAAAGTAAATCTAAAAACTATGCTGAATTAATCTCTGGGAAAAAACAGTGTGAGTGATATAACACAGACTTTGTACTGGCTTTTCCCTAGCATTTGCTATCATTGCTTACAGTGCTAGCTCAGGCTTGTTGCAACACTTTCCCATGGGTGAGAAGAATGTGACCCGGGCTCTACCTGCTGCCCAATGAAGCTGGACACAGCTATGCTGTAAGAGGTGGCTGAAAGAGTTTCCAATCCTAACATAGAGACATGTTCACAATTATTTCTTCCTTTTGTTCTTCGTCAGCTGTAGAGCTGAAATGTTGTAAAAATATTTCTGTTTTAATATTTTATTTACAATCTGAATTATTCCAAAATAGATTCCCAAGCAGATGGGCCCAGTTGGCATGGGTTTATGAAAGGCAGGTCCTCCTTGACCAATTTGATCTCCTGCAGGTGACCAGGTGACCCGCCTAGTGGATGAGGGAAAGGCTGTGGATGTTATCTACCTTGACTTCAGCAAGGCCTTTGGCACTGTCTCTCATGGCATACTCCTTGAGAAGCTGGCGTCTCATGGCTTAGACAAGTGTACTCTTTGCTGGGTGAAAAACTGGCTGGCTGGATGAGCCCAGAGGGTTGTGGCGAAGGGGGTGAAATCTGGTTGGTGGCAGGTCACAAGTGGTGTTCCCCAGGGCTTGGTGTTGGGCCCCGTTCTGTTTAGTATCTTTATCAATGATCTGGATGAGGGGATTGAGTGCACCCTCAGCAAGTTTGCAGATGACAAGGAGTTGGGAGGGACGGTTGATCTGCTTGAGGGTAGGGAGGCTCTACAGAGAGATCTGGACAGGCTGGATCGATGGGCTGAGGCCAATCGTATGAAGTTCAAGGCCAAGTGCCGGGTCCTGCACTTTGGTCACGGCAACCCCATGCAGCGCTACAGGCTTGGGGAAGAGTGGCTGGAAAGCTGCCCGGCAGAGAAAGACGTGGGGGTGCTGGTTGACAGCCGGCTGAATATGAGCCAGCAGTGTGCCCAGGTGGCCAAGAAGGCCAATGGCATCCTGGCCTGTATCAGAAATGGTGTGGCCAGCAGGAGCAGGGACGTGGTTGTTCCCCTGTACTTGGCACTGGTGAGGCCGCACCTCAAGTACTGTGTCCAGTTTTGGGCCCCTCACTACAGGAAAGACATTGAGTTGCTGGAGCGTGTCCTGAGAAGGGCAACCAAGTTGGTGAGGGGCCTGGAGCACAAGTCTTACGAGGAGCGGCTGAGGGAGCTGGGGCTGTTTAGTCTAGAAAAGAGGAGGCTGAGGGGAGACCTTATCGCTCTCTGTAACTGCCTGAAGGGGGGTTGTAGTGAGGTGGGTGCTGGTCTCTTCTGTCAGGTGGCCGGAGATAGGATGAGAGGAAATGGCCTCAAGTTGTGGCAAGGAAAAATTTCTTTACTGAAATTTACTGAAATTTCTTTACTCCACACACTGGAATAGGCTGCCCAGGGAAGTGGTTGAGTCACCATCCCTGGAGGTATTCAAAAAGTGCGTAGACAGGGTACTCCAGAAGACAGTTTACTGGGCATGGATGATGGTTGGACTCGATGATCTTGAAGGTCTTTTCCAACCTAAATGACTCTATGATTCTGTGACATTTATTCTGTTTGTTAGTGCTGCTAGAAAAGGAGAGTGCAGTGTAAGCAAGTCTCAGGAGATAATCCAGTAAGCCACTGTTTCATTCTAGTGTCTAGCAAGGTACTGTCCTTCAGAACAGCATTTTCTTTGTCCCAGACTCTTTGATCTTCAACAGAACTTAAACTCTTTTTAGAAGTTTGATATACTTTGATCTAAAGTTACATTCTTTGGCCGCAAGGGTTTGGTAGTTCTGATTTCAGAGTGAGGTGTTTATACCCCTTTTTTTCAGTTGTCACACTTTTCTAGTATCTCTTCTAGATGTCCCATGACGTTATCTCTGCTCCCCTCTGAAACAGAAGAGTATAGGTCCTAATCCTGGGAGCCTCTCCTGGAGCCAGGGGAAGCCCTGTACCGTTCTGTGGAGAGCTGCCGTGGCTCTTCTTGTGTTATTTATGGACTGGCAGGTGGCAGAATAAAGCCTGATCCCGTCAGATGTCTGGCCCAGACTTGGGCTTTACAGATCAGGAGGATTAGGTTGGTTTGGAATATGGAATGAGAGTTTTTACTGCTTATGTGAAGTGAACCTTGAGTGTTACTGGGGAATTCTAATATTTAGTACTTGCTAGTTGTTAGGTTCCTTCTGTCATAACATCTTTTGTGAGTATTATTCTATGAGTGAACAAACTGGCTCATAGATTAGGAACACTATTAGAAAAACAGGCAGTGACTGAATGACAGAATCAGAACAGTATTTGGGACTTTCCTCAATAACATGCTTGTTTTCCCAGATCTATGCAGCTTCTTAGCTAAAATATGGCAAGTTGAGATTTTATCTTTGCCATAACATAATGCTTACACATTTTTCCATCTAAAATAACTGGAGAAGATCCTGGGCTATTGAAGCTGAAATCTTCTCACTACATAAATTCAATTTCAGTGAGTTCTGACATGGTTTTCTGATGTGAGATCAGTTTATGAAATTAAGCGTGACTTGCAAATATGATTTTGAATGCAAATTGCAACTGCCCCTGTATCACAGTGCTATGTTGTACCTATCTTTGCTTGCTGCAAAAATAATCTCTATTGAAAGTATAACCAAATTTGTGGTTTTGTTCCTCCTTCAATGCAGCATTCAAACAGTAGCTTAACTTTAAATATTTATGTTTGTTATCCTTGATAAAGATGCTTATTTATGTTGAGACCTGGTAAGGCAGCAAACAATATTGAGTAGAAGAAAAATCAAAACTCAGCTTGTAAAAATATTCCATTTTCTCAGCCTCTTAGTATTGTCCTTATTTCTTCTAATACAGAATAAATATAGCAACTATATTTGACCAAAGAGCAGTACTGGGAGGTGTTAATGGAGAGAAAAACCTATGAGATCATTTTACCTGATGGCTCATAGTAGACCTCTGACTGCTCATAAAGATTCCATGCAAACAGCTGATCTTAAACTTGAAATTCTTATGCGTAAAGCAATTCTGAAATTATTTTATTGCCACTGCAGTCATAGAAATAAATCAATGTTTGTAGGAGACCCAAGGAGATTTTCCTGTCAGGAGACGAATCTTAGGACCAAATAGCTTGAGCCTGCTGCAGCCAGTGAAGTTCCATCAATTTTCACCAGATGAAAAATGCTACTTTTTTACTTTTTTTAAATTCTTGTTTGAATAAGGGTAGCAATTTCCTCTGTTGTTATTACAACACGAATGGACTCTTATTGAGTTGCTCACTAAAAGTTTTATAGCTAAAGTGCTGTGAGTGTTTTCATTATAAATGGCTATCATAAAGCTCTATAACTTGCTTGTAAAAATTCTCTGCCAATAAAAATCTGGCACGTACAAGGTCGGTTCTGGAGCTAACTTATTTAAATTAATTTATTAAAATAATTGAACAGCCATTGTGAAGCAATGAATGTAGCAAACAATTATATTAACGCTTAGTGCCTCGTAGTGCTTTTCTTAAAAGCAACAAAAAGTTTTAGAAAGAACAACATAGGTGAAGCACTGAGTCAGTTTTGGCAATTATGTGAATTTAGACATAAAAACATATTTTCTGAACAAGTTGCTGTATATATTTAATGCATTCTGTTAGATAAATGTCCTACTGTTATGGTGTGTTTAATTAGTGTACCTGCGATTCAAATACTGTAGAGGCCTTGTATTTCAGAGACTGGATATTTTTTAGGCTAAACCAACTGACACTGTTCAAATGAGGAATATTTGCAGGAAAATTGTTTACATAAGGATCTGTTTCTGAATGCATTTGCAGAATATCATATTTAAAGTAACAGTAAAAAAAGTGTCATCCTGTGCTATCTCCATTGCTCATTCATTCTCTCTACCTTTCTAATGTAACTCTCTACTTTCTGTTGTGGTGTTTTCATTGTCACACTTTGAGTATAGGGTAGGGTTATGTTTGTTTCTAACTTCATGGTAAAATGACCTGTTCAAGAATTTTAATCTGATGAGAGAAGAAGTTGTATGTGAAATTACAGTAATAATTATTAATAATAAGCTCTTTTATTAAGTCTTTAGCATAATCATGTTAAGATTTGAAAGTATTGACTTAAACACATCCAGAATTCTAGCAGGAAGATTATCAGATACTTTTCCTGAGAGAAGAAAGACACTGTGAAGAGTTAGATTAGTTGATAATGACTGATTCTCTGGCTATGACCTCCATGCTGCTCTTTTTGGATAGAGGCACTTTCTCATTACTGTAATAGATGAAGAGGGTCCTCTAAAAATGTAGTGTGCATGGGATTTTTTTTTTTTCTCATGAAGAGGTACACTAACAGACACTTCTTGAAAATAAAATCCATGGTGTCACACCAAAACCTAAATGACACAAAGTAATCAAACACGTTGAAAGAGTGTTCTTGTTTTTAAATGCCAGATACCAGCTGTTTCAGAATATGCCCTCATGCAATGAAGTGTCTGTGACATTATTTATTTAAAACTAGATGATCGGAGCATGTTTTTTTCAGTGACCACATCTCATTTTCTGGAGTGCCCTGTTATGCATAACCCTGGAGCCCCTGTTTGTTTATAGGAATAGTTGAGGTGGTTTTTTTTTTCTTTTTCTCAGACTATGATCCCCCAGGGTAAATAAAAATGAGGGCTATGTGAAAACTACTAATATATGGTCTTTCCCTAACTCAGACTTCAGGTCCCAGTATCTTGTTCAGCATTCTTATATAACACATGACAGTTCCTCTCATCTTGTTGCTGAGTCCTTTTTGTGTCCGTGTGGCTTCATTTTAATGAAATTCAGGCCCCAAAGTATAATATATAAAGCCTTATCCATTATTTAAAAGAAACAAGCATGTACTTTCTGGAATTTGTAATGCAGATAACAAGAAAATCCTACAAATAGGGATAGATTTCCTGCAATGTAAAAACAAGACAGTATATCCAGCCCTCCAAAATGTAAGGCAAAAGAATCTGAGAAACCTTTGGCTTCTGTCATGTGTCATGTAACTTGAAGAATTTTATCTCTAACTTTATCATATGTGAACACAAATAGTTCTCCCCTATTCTTGTATGCTCCTGAGATTTCAGATAACACAGTCATTATTGTGATTGTCTTTTATTTGTGACAGGACAGGAGAAAGAGAATGTAACAAATGCTGAGTACAAAGGCCATTGCAAATGTCTTTTTTCCAAGCCACCGTACTCATTTGTGCTCAGTAGTTTTCCTTCTGTTTTATCAATGCATCCCCGTTCTATAAACACCAACAGTGGTTGAGTAGAAGGATCTATACTATAGAGTTTTACATAACTGCAAGTGAATTCCTTTGCTGTCGTCTTCTCCTTCTGCCCTTTGTAGCGACTCAGCAGCTATCATGTAGCATTGGAGACATGTGAGGAGTAGATGAGGAAAGTTGAATGTATCCTTGAGTGGTTCACCTATGTTTGTAGAGGGTAGTTTGAAGCAATGTAAGCTGTGATTTATGGCAGTGGGAATATGTGAGCTGCTAGGCTAATAGCAGCACAGTTCCCAGTTTCTTTTATCAACTACAGAAATAAAACTTTAAAAGACTGTCTTACCCTTCATATCAGTCTTCAAAATTGAGGGAGCTCAAAGCCAGCTATTCCCTTATCCTTGAAGCAAAGACAAGAGAGAAGTGTGGATGTCGATCTTATTGATCTTGTCCATCCTTTCTGTAAAATGACTTATTCTCTATTAACTCTTTGATAAACAGTTGTACTTTTTATCTGCAACAAGCTTAGAGCATCTCTGAGTGCCAAAGAACACGCACTGCGAGGTGACTACTTGACTGCTTTCCCTAGGTTTTGTAGGGAGAAAAGGTTTACCTACTGTTTATCCTTTCACTCCTAGTCAGCTCAGAATAAGAAACTTGTTAATTCGTCTTGCTCTGCAGTTTGTTTCTTCCTGCAGCATGGCTGCAAGGTTGCTACTGAGGCATTGCCACATTTGATGTATCCTTCAAGCTGATGCAGCCAACTATCTCCCCCTTTTTTTTGAGAGAGAAGGTTGAGATATATTTTTTTCACGCAATATAACAATATTCCTCATATAGATCAGATCATCTTCACACTGCCCCTTGATGGCTAAATACGAGGAAGAACAAATACCTCTTAATTAGCTTGACCACATTCTGAAGGAGAGAAGTTTAAAAGGGAAGCTTTAGTTGAAGTTGCCACGAACTAAAGCACCCACTCACAGCCAATTTAGATACAAAGCTAAGGTTATTGCCAGCAGTTTTAAAGCTACTGAGCTGGGAACCATTCAACCTTTATTCAGCCCCACACTATTCTGTAGAGTATACAACATGGCTTATAAATTAGGTCCCACGGCCACTGTAGTACAGCAGTAGTTATAAAAGTCACTACAGTTCTGTTCACTGGTCACTGCTGCTACCATGGAATTGCTGCAGTAGCTTTGATTACTTGGAATAGCATTTGTGGACATTTTAATGGCATCACTCTATTAATATATCATCTCACTTTAAAAATAGCTGACCAAATCTTCATCTGGTCTAAATCAGCACAGTTCTCAGTGGAGCTAAGGCAGTTCTTATCTGCTGAGCACTTGGCAGGGCATCTGTTCAAATATGAAAGATCATTGTGTGCAAGGTAGAATACCTTTGTCCTTTTCCCTTCCTTTCTTTCAACATAGAAATTAAACAAGACTTGTAGGCCTTCTACAGGTGCAGAATAAGTTACGGAAATTGACATAGGTTATACCTGAGCCTTGATGATCAGGAATTCATTTCATGAGTAAAAAGTCATCAAAATAACAGTATATGAATTCTGCTGGATGACATTTTCAATGGAGTTGCAGAATAGTGAAGTGACCACATAGTTCATGTGATGGTCTGGCGAGTGAAGTAGATTGTGTTCAAAGAATGCTGAGCAGGAGATTCAAACATTTTCTGAACATGTTAATTTTTCCTTCCTTCTCTGTTGCCCTCTTCCTCATCCCATAAATTTTAATGTGTTTGGGTTTTCATCCAGCTATGCATTTGCTATTTAGTCTGCTAATGTTCACGTCTTCACCTATGTAGTTAACCTGTCCTCGCTTCAATCACAGCATGTGTGAAAGGATAAAACAAACAGAACACTGACCTGTCAGTTCTTGACTGATGCAGCCACTGCTTTTGAAATTTTCCTCTACCCTCCTGGGAAGGTTGAGACAATGTTTAAGAGGTGATCCCCTTTGTGATTTTGTTTCCACATTTGCTATCTTATACCTGGATCTCAACATCTCCCTTCCATTCTTCCTTTAAAACTGCTTTGGAACCTGCTGGTGCTGCTTACTAGAAGCACCCAGCTGTAGGCTGATAGTGTTATCCATGGATTTGACAGTGGGAAATCAGCCGATAGCCTGTAGGGCTTTCCAATATCAGCAAGATGACTTGGGAGATCAAATAGAGAACTTGAAAAAAACCTTTGAGAAAGTTTACCAATATGTAGTGATTGCCTGAATGTTAAGAGTGGGCAAACAGGAATGTTAGAGAAAGTCATAGTATGAGAAAAGACCTTCAGCAGCATTTTATACAAATGAAGAGAGACATTATTAAAAAGAAAGCAATGGGTCTTGGTTGCCAGAGTGGCATGGTAAGCCTGCCTTGAACCTCCTTGTGGAAAGCAGAGAGTTAAGACTGTTGTTGTGTGTAATATTTCAAATCATGAAGTCATTAATGTACTTCATCCCAAGCTCTGTATTGGTATCTTTAACAGATGCCTAGTTTTATTTAATATGTTTAGGAGGAAGAACAGGTATACTGAAGAAAGAAGAGGTCTGCCCCAGAACTCATTCATTCCTGTTGCAGAGAAAAGAAATTATTTCCTTTCAGAAGACTTGATCTATGCAGTAAAGCGGTCAAGCATTTATTTTGTCACTTGGATTAAGTTTCTATAACAGGGCTATACTCATAAGGATGTAAGTTCCTGGCATTTTTCCAGTTATCAATATTAAAATATTAGTGATCAAGCATTTACTGAACGCCATTCCTCAAATGCAGGGTCTCCACAGCATCTTGTTGCATTCATGGAATTCATTTGTTTGCATTATCTGGCTAACTGGTTCTTTTGTATTGCCAAGGTGATGAACAGATTTGACGTTTAGCTGATTACTTCACCAAAATTAAACAGAAAACAGGGCAGCCATCCAAAGTTCCTTTCAGTGTGAAAGCTAATTATAAAAATGCTTTGAGCAGCAATTTCTTTTTCGATGTTAAAGTGCTTTTATTAGATTGTTCCCCTGTCATTTTAAAATTTATTGGTAGACACTTATAAATGGGGTTGCCTGCTGAAGTAGAATTATTTTATTTTCTATATTTAAGATGGAAGACGAAAGTGTACAGAGCAAATTTTAGGCTGAATTTGTTAGTATTTTACATGATTCTGAATAGAAAGGAAACTCACTACTGCTGGCTTTCATGGACCCAAAATATGTATTTTACCTTTATGCTGAATAAAAACATATATCCACTTCTATTTACAATTCAACAACTCCCAATTTCCAAAAACAATTACTTAGCAAATACAAAAATCAAAGATGTAATTTAAAAGTTAAGTACAGCCCTGTATTGTTAGAAGCTTATATTTTATAGTGTAGATATAAACAATCAGTGGTGATGGAAAAATCTAACAATGTGTTTGTACCTGTCGTCCATAAGCCATTACTTGTTCTGAAATAGCATAAAACTACTCTAAAGTCATTTTGTCAAGGTCATTGAATAAGAGTTGGCCAGGCGAATTTTAACCAGTAAATTTAGAGCTGAAGAGTGCTGTATCCTGTTACCAGATCTTAGAAGAAGTTTCTTGTGAAGTATTTTTTTAATGCCTTGGAATATATTTAACTTTTTATACTGACTGTTGTTATTAGCATCCTTCGGACCCCAGACAAGGTGTGATCTGGGGAGGTTTCAAGGTGACAAAGTTGGGGGGTTTTGCATATGATATTGTCTAGCACACTTTGGCTACTAAATCATCTTGTGAGGACATATATTAATTCTTGACACTGAGATCTATTAATATACCTTGAAGCCAAGTGAATTATGTGAATCTGCTGTTTCAAGCTGTAGAATTCTGCCATAACTAGGAGGAAATATTTTGCTGTAGGTAGATTCATGTTGAAAGCTTGTCAAGAAAAAGTTTAATGTTGAAAATTTATTCTTCCTCTTCTTGCCAGTACTTGAGCTTCTATACTAAATCCCATTTGTAATCTGAGGAAAAATAGAGATATAATTTCTTTTGTATTTATCTATGTTATTAGAGTTCCAATGATATAGTCTACTGCCTATTAAAAAGAGCATCCCAATGAATGATCTTCCAGAGGGTAATTTTTGCTCCCATCAATCTGAGAGCTTTTCTTGTAAAATACAGTAACTGTCAGTGCTTATCAAATAATTTAATTCATGCCCATTGCAGGATAAGTAATTAAGATAACTCAACATTCTGTATTAATAAATAACAAAAATGTGAATAAGAGATTTGCTAAATACCCTTCATGGAGATAATGGATAGGACTTAGTGTGCATGCTCTGAGGAAATTTTGAATAGACAAAGAATGCAGTCTGAACAACAGACCTAAGAAAGAGTCTTGGTGAATGTACAACATAAACGTGGGTTTGTTTTTGTTTGACTGTTAAAGTTTATTTCAGTGCTAAGCCTTTATAACTCCTCTTTGTATCTATAAACTGTCCAAGCAACATGTAAGGCAATTGACACCACACTTTTTCAGAACTTCAAATAAATAAATAAATAAATAAGGGTAGTTTTTAAAACATTTACTCCGTGAAGTTTGTGAAAGCTCTGATCATTTGTAAACTATCCCTATAGTTACATTATTTTTATTCATATAAAGATTATAATTAGTGAATTTATGTGAATTTGACATAAACATGTCCATAATTAATTACATAATTCTTCATGCTCTGTCCCCTCTAAGCACATCTACCTACCTACTTGACAACTTGATGAATTATTCAGGGTATGTTAAACAGCAGAAGAAACATAGTCCTGTTAATTTGGAAGTTCACAGATTATGTCCTTGTCTACAGAGAAACTTCCTTTGCTGGGTTTGGTTGTTAACAGCTGATATGTTTCTGCAGTTTAAGCCATCCCATTGACTATGCTCAGTTGCAGACTTTCATTGTGTCAATGGGTCTCCTGTAATCCAGAGCAAGGCATGCATATATGATGTATCTGCCTAAACTGTGGAAGGCATGAGTTCAGAACACTTCAGGCACTCTAAAAGCATAAACCTATGTACATTTTACTCATCTCTCTGTTTCCCTTCCAAGTAAGCAAGGGGTATATGGACCTAGCTTTAATGTGAGAGCTGTGCAAGCTCATCAGGTGTGGTTTGGTTAGGGTCTCTCCTTAATAGTATTTTTTGACCCTGCATTGGCTTTGTGGCAAGTTCAGAAAAAAGTGGCAAAAAAATATGCCTGCAAATAACTTACTGCACGCTCAGGCTCAAGTTTTCCAGTGTGACACATTCAGACAAGAGCTTAAATGAGGCTGTGGCATAGTAGCAGTTAGCATTTGCTTATCAGAGCTTATTTTTGGATTAATGTTTAACTAGAGATGTCTGTCAGAAAAGACTTGTTTGTTTGACCAAAATGAATTCAGCAGAAACATTAAGGGAGAAGAAAATGCAAGACTTTGCTAGTCAACAAACTTTCATGCTGAACTCATTTGTATTTGCTAAATTGAAACTTCTTATGTCATAAATGCCACCAAGTTTAAGTAATTTTTAAAAATAAACTGAGTACTTTAGCCACAGCCAAGAAAAGAGAACTGTAAACCCATCTTCGGTTGCAAAAGTATTTCCTGGAGTATTTCCAACCTATACCTATTGTTTTTCCATAGGTTGATGGGATACTGTGCCTGGCTGACATTCTTACTGATAACAGCCATTCTGAAGCAACTCATGCAGAAGCAGCAGCAGTAATTGCACAGATTACATCTCCGCATCTCACGTTCACTCAGCATCTCAGCAGCTTTCTGGAAAATATGGAAGAAATTGTAACAGCACTTGTCAGTAAGTTCTTTATAGGACTTCTGAGTCTTTCCAGTTAAAATAACACGTTGGGGTAGGACTCTTCATTAGAAATATTCCCTAAATAATGTTTGCCATTTTTTCCTTAATAGATAAAGGAACTCAGTAATTTTTAATTCTAAATCAGAGCATTAGGTAATTACATAGTATTTTTTACTCCAGTCCATATTTGAATAGAATTTTTGCATATTTGTCAAAATAACATCTGTGTGAAATTCCACCATAACAGTCACAGGAAAGACTCAGCAAAGTATCCTCTTGTCCCATGTTTGTCTGTAAAAGAGCAGTTTTTAATAGTTGTTAACCTTTATGCCTGTTGTATTTTCTAAACTTGCTAGAAATCAGGCTCACCACTGCATCTACATTAGTATGATACTTCAAAGGAAAAGTACAGTAGTATAATTACGGACACTGTTACAAGAAAATAAAAGATCCGTCTTTCTTGTCTAGGCCTCTGATCCATGGTAAAATGAGGCAAAGGTAACAGCAAGCTTTTCCTTAACCTAGGTCAGTGAGGACACTTCAGAAAAATAAAATGATATTTCTCATTACTTTCTAAAGAGAGGAATCTTTTATTTCTGACACTGTGTTCCATCCCTCTCAAACACCAGAAGCTTTCAGCCAAGCATTTTCTTCCTCTCTATGATCTGGAAATTCAGTTTCCCAGAGTCTCATGTCAGAAAGTACAGTTTGGGTCATCTAATTTGATTTCTCATATATAATAGATCAATACATTTGGATATTTCTATACTGAGCTCAATGGTTACAGTTAAACTACAGCCCTTCAGTTTTCATGCATTTTTTGTTTTTTTCTTTTTTTAAATAGAACAAGAAAAGAGTATAGTAGTGCCAGTGCTTGAGAATTCTGCAGTGGCTGGGAGTTATCTGAGATGTATTTAGGCATTCTTCAATATGCCCAAACGGCACTAGTGCTGCAGAAATCAAGGAAACAATTTATTCCTGATGACTAGACTGTCCAGGAACAAATATTGAAGGTTCTGCCCTGAACCTGCCCTGAATCCAGTGGGTGGATTAACCTCTGCTGAGCTTGGTTCTGCTGTAGCTAGACTGCTAGAGGCATCTGACATGACTTATTTAAGATGATTTTCCAGGTTGTTACAGTGTACCACAGTCAAGGGACGATCTGAACAGCCTATCCAGAAGATACTAGCAAGTGGAGCATTTCCTTGATTGTCACTGTTTAAGATCCACAGGAATTTTAGTAGTATATACGCTGCCCAAGAAATGTGAGCATTAAAAATAGAACATGTATAACTTTGGAAGAGCCATTTCAGTAATCACACACCAGTTTCCTTGTAATATTTATAACTCAGTAATTGAATTACTGTAATATGTTTAATTTTTAAACCATGCTGAAATCCAATTACCAGGTGATTCAGATCTTAGTTAAAATACATGTGTGTGCAAGGAATTAAAAGGTAGCTGTGTCTTCAGCACTTCTTACTGAAGCTGGAAAATACGCAGGATGATCTTTGACTACAGAGGAATAGGTTTAGAGATGGGCCACATGTATATGTATCTTGTTCTAAAGAATAGGATATATAGCAGAATTACTCTCTTATGGATCAGTTACTGATAGCCTTCTGACTCCTGTATTTAATTTTATTTAGTTATATCAAGATTTATGTTGAACAACATTCAGTGGAATATTCCCTGTAGAATGGTATACTAGGTAGACCGTCTCATTAATTAGATAAATGTTAGAAACACTTAGTGTCCAGGTTAGTATTTTCCATTTTTCCCCGCTTTTGTGGTTCAAATGAAGGTGCCTAATGTTAATATTGCTTATAAAGCACCATAATAATGTGACATATGCCCAGGTGGCCAAGAAGGCCAATAGCATCCTGGCTTGTATCAGAAATGGTGTGGCCAGCAGGACTAGGGAAGAGATTGTCCCCCTGTACTCAGCACTGGTGAGGCCACACCTCAAGTACTGTGTCCAGTTTTGGGCCCCTTGCTACAAGAAAGACATTGAAGTGCTGGAGCATGTCCAGAGAAGGGCAATGAAGCTGGTGAAGGGTCTAGAGAACAAGTCCTCTGAGAAGCGACTGAGGGAACTGAGGTTGTTTAGCCTGGAGAAAAGGAGGCTGAGGGGAGACCTTATCACTCTCTACAACTACCTGAAAGGAGGTTGTAGTGAGGTGGGTGTCAGTCACTTCTCCCAAGTAACAAGCAATAGAACAAGAGGAGATGGCCTCAAGTTGCGCCAGGGGAGATTTAGATTGGATATTAGGAAAAAGATATTCACTGAAAGAGTTATCAAGAACTGGAACAGGCTGCCCAAGGAAGTGGTTGAGTCACCATCCCTGGAGGTATTTAAAAGATGTGTAGATGTGGCACTTAGGGATATGGCTTAGTGGTGGACTTGGCAGTGCTAGGTTAATGGTTGGACTCAATAATCTTAAAGGTCTTTTCCAACTTAAATGATTCTATGATTCTATGATATTATTTAATTGACAAAATTAAGATGATTTTCTTTGTTTTGGTTTGGTTTTTTATCTTGATGATTATGAACTTGATCTTAGATACTACAATTACTAATGCAAGTTGCAGATGCTTAAATATTGCTTTGAAACACTGAACCATGTTTTTTGCAATGAAGGAATGACTTTTTTTTCAACTTATTTTCTGCATTCCTAGAACTGTGCCAAGAAGCCTCGTCTGGTGAAGTTTTCTTGCTGGCTTCAGCAGCTCTTGCCAATATTACTTTCTTTGATACCATGGCTTGTGAAATATTGCTCCAGTTAAATGCGATGAAGATTCTTCTAGCAGCATGTTCAGACAAACACATAGTGGATACTCCATATTCCAGAGATCAGGTGAGTGGTTTCTCAGCAAGATGCTGTCTGAGCACATTTGTGTAAAAGTCAACAGGTTTCAGCTCTGTATCTGTTTTGACATAGTCAAACCTAAGTTGCTTTCATGCCTTCTGTTCTTGGTTCTTTTCATTATATGGCTCACTCTTTATCTGTTTCTGTTCCTTTTTATTATGAGCATTATGAAGTAGGACAGCTGTTAATGTGATTTTGAAAACAAACAAAAACAAACCCCAAGTTCCATATTTCTAAGATACTAGAATTTTTTTTTTTCATCATGAAGATGGCCAAACAGTGACACAGAGGCCCAGAGAGGCTGTGGAATCTCCATCTTTGGAGGTATTCAAAACTTGACTGGACAGAGCTTTGAGGCAAGTAAGATATAAATGGAGACTGCAGCCTAAATATACAATTGTCAGTTCAAAGATGAATTAGCTCCAAAAGCTGAATAAGGATCTGATCCTCAGCCCATTGACGTCGGTGGGCTTTGGATCAAGTCCTAACTGTGTGGTAGATGGCTTGCAAGTTTTACTGGCAAATACTGCTGATGTACTTCTGCATTTCCCTTTTTTTTCACCAGTTTTTTTAGTAAAGCGACACAGAAAATTAAAGGTCTGTGCTAATGCACAGATTAAGTCAGAGGGAATACTTTTGTTCCTCTCAGATACTGCCATGCAATGGGGTGCCGCAGAGGCACTGCTTATTTGGCATCTCAGTGATTAATTTTGCCTCAGCAGAGTAACAACTATGAGGCTTGAGGGTTTCAGTAGTTATTACTAAGGGATGGAGGTTGCTAGTCAGCTCTGTTAACCTCCATCTGTTTATGAGACATTGTGAATATAACTAAAAGTCTGTAATTCAGGCCTCACAAGCCCATCCCCTTCCCATCTCCAAAGTAGCCAAAATATGATTTATGGTAGACTTGGGATCTGCACAGAAAACTCAGTGTACCCTTCAACACAAGCCAGGCCATGGAAATCAAGGCACAAAGGACCTTAGAAACTGATTATTGGTGTTCTAGAGGGGTTATGAGGGCTGCTTTAGCTTATATTAATAGCACTCAGTAGTTTTCCAGCTCAAGAGTGTTTATGAAAAGATGGAGTTAAGCCATAATTACTATATCACTCTTTGGGGAAAGTCTCCTGCCGTGTTTGGCATGGCTGTATACTATTATTACATTTGTGCAATTCTTTATGTTCTTTTTTTATTCCTCCTGTACGCTCTCATACTTTTGTCTTCCTTATTTATTTATGGCCTCATCTTAATTCTGCTGTCAGCTGTGAGTTTGCAGTTTGCTCTGTGGGCAGCATAGCAAGCTCCTTCTTTGTATGAGGAAGCAGACATTTAAAGAAATATGTATGACTTTATTAGGTAAGAGACTAGTTCTAGGCCTTTTGCAACTTGCAGGACATCTCATTAGCTAGAGGAACAGAGAACTGAGTGGCTTCCTTCCAAGAATTGAGGAGATTTCATCCCCAATAACCCCTTGCATTCCCTCTTGGAATGAAAAACTAGATCAGAAAGGTGTGACGTTTTCTGTGGTGTGCTGCAGTAAGCTTCTGAGCTGACTCCTTGTTATTTCTGCAGCAATGGGGACTATAAAATCCTACCTTGTATTCTTCCGTTACTGAGCACCTGGTATTCAGGTGGAATCTGTGAGTGCTGCTCCTCTTCTCTTTAAGAGCTGTCAATGTCACTAGTCCAGTGGGTTTGGTAATGCAACAGCCTTAGGTTTTCCTTAGAATTCCTGAACAAGTGTGTGTTTGAGTAGATTGCTCACCTTTCAAAAGGGTAGTTGTTTCAGTATTATTCTGGGGGGCGTGTGTGTTTGGTGTGAGTCTGCCAATTATGACAGTTTTATGGAATATTTTTCTTTTTAATTTGCTCTGTGCCTAGTTGTTGCAATGAGGAAAACACACTCAGCCAGAGAGCAAAGCAACACTACAATACTGTATTTTATAAGGGTATTCTAAATTGCCATTTTGGCTTTTGATATATATACTTTAATTCCCTTTAGGTACATAGCATAGTTACTAACTTTTCCCATTATATATATTATTATGTCCCAGCCAGTAGACATTTGCCTAAGGACATGTAGATTAAAGTTGAGTAAGTTTGGAAATTTTTTGACTCAAGGATTTATTTTGGAATATGCAACCACTGTGGAAATATGTTTTTATGGACTAATGTCCATTCTGAATGATCAAGTCATCCTGGCCAATAAAATAGATGAATTAGAATTAAGCTATACTAAATGTTGAAACAATTAACCAAAGTAAGAATAAGATTCATAGCAAATACAACAAAATATGGTCTAATTATCATAAGACATTATAAAAGAGCCCCTCAAACTTAAATGCCCTGTTTCTCATACAGAGCTTTAGCTTAAGTAACACAAGTATCCTATAGAAAACTACCCAGTATTTCTAAATACATTACTACTTCAGCATTACCGCTGATTTAAGAAAATTGTAATTTGCCAAAATAGACTGAAGCTTGCTCACTGTAAGCCAAAAATGGGAGAAAGATGGCTGAAATGCAAGAAAAGAAAAGTGAGTTTTGTTTTCATTTGTGCTCTTTTACCTTGTCTTAAAGTCACAGTATGTCCTTCTATACAGCCTTTCTAAGGACAGCTAGCACTGATTAGTTATCACCCTCCATCATGGTATAAATAAATAACATTCTGCCCAGGAGTTGGATGTCAGATGCATTGTGTGTTGCCTGCTGAAAGTATTCTCCTCTAAAAGTGTTCTTTCTTTTGACTTCTGAAAAGCTTTTGTGTGCAAGTGATAACAGACATTTCCTGCCTTCACTATATGAAAACCGACCTCCTTCCTCTTTCATTTCCCAGGCAGTGTTAGATTAGGTCAGGTAAGAAATCTAGAACTGAGTGCTGAACTGAATGATAAACAAGATAATCATTATCCATTTTATAGAAGCATGTATTTCTTCTGTAACCAGCAGTATTACATTGAGATTGCTTAGTTTTATAACAAAATACTTTGTACAAGAGTTGTCAGATAAAACCGTTATTTCCAGATACCTTAGCCTCTAGTTTTAGGTCAAAATGGATACGAATGTGCCATGTTCTTTTTCTTGCTGCAGATACTTACTTTCTGGATAGCAGTTTTTTTACTTCAAAGGAGCATGAAAATACCCTTTCAGAGGGTTCATGCCTAAATTCAGCAGGGTAATGTATACAGTCAGATGTCTTAATGGAGTTTAAGCACTGTCAGAAGAAGGGTTTAGCCAAAACCCTTATCATTCAGGGCCTTCCTGACTTTAACCATCATGTTAGACTGTACATATAAAACTATGAAATATGTATGTTTGTGCACAGCTTGTTTATGTATAATAAAATTTTTCTCTCTACATTCCCACTTGTCTCTTCAGTGTTGCTAGTATTCTCACCTTACCCGTGAAGTTGTGGAGGTATAGTCTAACAGGTTCTGATCTTCTGTTATTCAGGCAGACAAAGAATTAATGTGCAGTGAACACATCCATTTTAAAGTGGTTATTTCTAGGTCTAAAAATCAGTGAATTATGTTTCAAAAAGGTCTGAGGTGGAGAAAGTCTTTTAAGTTGGAAGGAGAAAATGGAAATGGTTGCTGCTTTTTTTTCTGCTAAATTCTTTCCTGTTTTCATGGTGCTTGGGAGATGCTGCAGGCTCTGAAGCTGAGAACTTCTGTCTCATTTAAGATTTGAAACCCTCAATACTATTCTTCCTCTAGGTTCCACATTCTTTTCTCTGCTCCCATTTTTTTCAGGGCATTTGCATTTTCCTTTTGTTGCCTTTTTCGCCCTTTTTTCTCTTACATGGGAGATTGTAGGGTCAAGACGAGAGCAGAGACAGATTTTACTTCAACATAAAGAAGTTTTGATTTTTAAATGTTGCCTAACACCCAGTGAAAGACTTTGAGAGCAATGTTTTTAACGAGAAGAATATTAACAGGTCTTTTAGCCTTCTTTTGAAAATCCCTGCCTGGATGAAAGGAACTTGCAGTACTATTTCTCAAGCTGAGTTTCTTGAACACTGGGGAATTTATTACTCCTTGCCAACTGCTTTTTGTTTCTGCTTGTTTTCATGAAGACTGTGGAATTCCTGACTGCATTTTTTTAAACTGCTGTACAAATTTTCCCATATGTATGGAAGCTGGTATGGGCTAACAAAACAGGGAGCTTGAAATAGAGGTGGAGCAGTGCAGCCCATGTTAGGTGTGTGTCTTCCTTACATCTGACAAGAAGTATTAGACGAAATCATTGCTGGTTGGGGGAAGGCAGTTGATGAAGAGTCCTCATTTATGCTTTTTAAAGCTCTCTTCTTGGAGCAAAAGAAGTATGGAAGGAGGAGCTCCCTCTCCCAGTTGGATCAGAAGAGGAATACCCCTTCCACTGCTGGGCCATCAACTGGTCTGTCCCAGAGAAGAAATGCATGTGGTACCCTGGGACTCAATCACCTATGGCATGTTGCACAAACAGCCAGTGACAGGGTTAGGAGGAAATTTTGGTGGTCTGCCTGTCAGGTCTGACTTCAGTAAGCGTAAGCTTCCTGTCTAGTTCTTGAAAATTATTTTCAAGATCAGCTGCAAAGTAATATTTAACAGTCCCAAGTGGTTCAACTGCATGCTCACACATCCTTTCTGCAGTTCAATACACTTTTGTAGACTTACACACTGTGGGTAAAAATGCAACACAAAGTCTTTACTTAAGGACAACTAGATCATAAAAGGGTATCTGCACAGTTTACTTGCACAGGTCTCTGTTCATATCCAGCTCTGACGTTAGTATAGTGGTGACTAGATGTGTGGTTAGGATTACCCTCCCTCTCAGTGTTCTGGTTGTGAACTGTGGTTGGTAAACTACACGCTAAAATTGTGTGATCCTTTCCAGTATTGACTAGATCACACTGAGAAAATGTGTTTTCAACTAATATAGCTAGAAAGAGAGGTGATAAATTACATAATTAAGTTATTTAATAAACCTTAAGAAATTAAACAAGAAACAAGACTGTCAGTAACAGATGCAAAAATGGTAATTAGGCCAAAAGTCACATGACTGTATCTGAACTGTAACCATGCCATTATATCATTGATATCCTAATTAGTTTTCTGTGTAAGACTGTAATCACTTCCCTAATGTCCTTTCTTTCTTTTTAACTAGTTATCACTGTCTTTGCATATACATTCGACCAATATAAAAATACAAGTAATAGTATTGACTGGCATTATGTGGTCAATGTTAGGGTTTGTTACATTTCAGGGGTCCAATACTGACTCTCTCTCTTAAACACCAAATTTTTTGGAGACAAAATGCCTGTTTAGTTACAATTCTGCCTTTCACATTTAGATTTGATGCAGGATAAGACAATGTGCTCCAACTTGCAAAGCAATAGGTTCAGTTGGAAGAGTAAAACCTCAGCTCATTTGAAGAACTCTGCTATTCTTTGCTAGCTTAGTGTGGTGAGGTTTTTATTCCTGGGATCGATTCCTAATATTGCTGCTGCTGCTCTGATTTTGAAGAAGCAATTTAACTTCTCTGCATTTCTGTTTAATCATCTGTAAAGTTGGGCAGACATTGCACTTACTCAGTGTAAAGTCTCTCTAGAGGAAACATGCTATGTCAGCACAATTCATTGCAGTTTTTATTTTCTGCCCTTGCCTGCCAGGTTCACAGTACAATCAGGCTGGTGCTGGGCTCTTTACTGCAGAAACTATAAACAAGAGACTTTGCTGCAGGCTGTACCAGTCATAAAGCTCTAATCAGACATGGTTGTGTGTGCATTTTGCTGCATTTGTTGTCTTTTTGTCTTCAGTCCTTCAGGAAATGAGATAGCAGATTTCAAACAGCCTCTGAATTTTGCCACTAATCTTTTTTTCCAAAACAGAATCACTGCCTAAGTGAAGGTTGTTATTTCAGTCTTGGTTCTGAGCAGGTGAGCTCATAACCTGTTTCTGCAGATTACAGTTTCTTGTTTCTTTTTCCTCCTCAAGTAGAAAACTGTTACCTTCTAGGAAGGCACCAGAAATTACTTCCTGACCACTCTGCTTGAGTTAGTGGCAGTTGGACTAGTTCTCTGCACTTTTTGCCTCCTCTAAAATGGGACTAATTAACTTTCCTCCCACATACTCAAACCCTAATTCCAATTGGACTAGCTAGACAAGCAAAGGTGTTTCCTACAACTGTGTGTTGGCTTAGGCCAAATTGTGCTCTGCTCTAGGGAGACCAGATGTCTTAGGTGTCTTCAGTTGATTAAGTCAGTTTCAAAATCTAAGAAGCTTTCTAATACCATGAAAGAAGTCTGAGGGATGATTATTTTTTTTCCCCTGGATTTTCATTGGAAAGACAGAAAACTGTGGCCTCAGAAGGGAGGGAGGAGACACACTTTAGCTCCATTGCTATGTTAGAGTCATGTGACCTGGTTTATGGGACATGCCCATTCACCATGTGACCCATGCAGGATGCATTTCCTATGTGCTTCTTTAAAATAAAACGTGAGAAACTGGTTATTCTGCCTATTCCTTAGCTAGATTAGTCAGCAATATGAAGTAAAGTAAATAAAAATGTAGTAAAGACATCTTTCATTCCAAAGGGTAAGATTCCTTTAGTTTTAGTCTGTGTTTCTCTGCCTCAGCTTTCCAAGATTATAGTTCCCTGACACAGTCTCAAAGTAGAGCTACACTTCGCCAGCAGTTCCTGTCTCTTAACTGCTATTATTATTTTATGGGGGATGTTTGCCTCTTTCAGTCAGGTGATAGAAAGACCTATTGATCTGCTTATCTAGCTATATTTATTTCTCTGTTTTCAGGAAGAAAACTGAATTCCCAACCATAAAAATGGCTATCAGAAGCAATGGGAATTAAGTTTTCTATTTTAAACAACAAAATGCCCCAGAGAAAATTTCTAGACATTTCTTAGCAAAGTTATTTCTCCCAATAAATAGTATCCTGAAAGGTTTTTCTACCCAGACTTCATGTAATGCCTGTTCTTGACCCCTGCTGTATGTACTCTTTTGCTGTCTCCCTGTGGACTGATCTTGAATCGTGAGGTTCAGATGTTTTCAATTCACATTCAGAAACAAAGACTCCATCTTGCTTCTGATTAGTTGTCAAATGCCCCCTTGTTTCTGAAGATGGGTATGTGGAACTTTGCAGACACTCTCTGATTTATCCTTATGTCATTTATTTGAGGGAATTACAAAATACTCATAATATGTAGAAGAATTAATTTTACTTAACGATGAATCAGCCTTAAGGGGGTAATTAACTAAGAGAATTAGCAATTCTATATTGATCTACTTTTCCACTCAATTAAATAACTTGCTAATTCTCGTTGTGAGCTTGTGGCTTTCTATTTATGTTGGGACTGTCAATAAAAGCTTACTGAACTGTGTGCCTTTATTATCAATAAAAGTATATTAGCATCACATCTTCCAGCTCTGTAGACACCTCCCCCTCCCCAAGTGAGGTAAGTGACCCTCAAATGTGGAAGATACTGCCCCTTTAACAGGCTAAAACGTGTGCTTTCATCTTCCAAATCCTGTTGCATTTTTCTTCATGAGTAGCTGGTTTCACAATAATGAGAAATACTTTTAGATCACCTTAAATCTCCTGTTAAGGGAAGGTTATCAAAGAAGCCTTCTGTTTCATATGCACTCTATAGGTTTATATCTCTTTGTTAACTAAAGCATTTGAGATTTACACTCTCAGTGTATGTATCTTAGTTTATAACAAGGCATTTGCATCTAGTTTTCACTTTTGCAACAAATGTTCAGTACCTCTGTGCACTGGTCAATGAGCATTGTTCACCATTAGTTGCTTAGTAGGAAAAAGGTTATTATAGTGTTAGTGATTACATTTTTTTAGCAACAGAATTTCCAAGCTGACTGTTCTTCAAGAGGTTTTGAACACAACTATTTTAAAGGTTCATAATTAACCATGGTTTCTCAAATTTAAATCACTCTTGACAACTGAAATTCCTATGGTTCAGTGCAAAGCAGACTCCAGAACTGAAAAGGAAATTTCGTCATTCATAAATTCAGTATGTGTGAAAGGCTGGGTAAGTGGAAGGAAACTATGTGGTACTAAAACCACCTTTCAAATTATAAAAATGGATTTTGTTTACTACAGTAACCAACAAGATCAACACTGCCAATTTTATAATAACGGATGATATTGTCACTACAGTGAGGTATCTGTGTTTACTCTCTGTTTACTTATTTTGTCTAGAGAAACAGAGATTTTTAGTTAGGTTTTAGATTAATTGCCAGGGCAACTGCGAGACTAGCAACATGATGCTGTACTGACATTTGGAATGTATGAAATCTCTGTATTATTTTTTATTAATTTTATTTTTATTAATTAATTAATTACATTAATTTTGTTTTTTAATCTTTATTTTTTATTATTTTATTTTTATTTATTAAATAAGGAAATTTTCCATGGACCTAAAGGGGAGCCCCTTCCCCTGCAAATGCCCCTGCATACTTAGTTCACCAACAAATTATTTAAAGGTGAACTTTCATAGCTCTTGATTTTGGGTATGGTTTTTTAAGCTCTGAAAGTTAACTACTTAGCCTCTTAGTCTTGTGAAAAATCTTACTAGTCCCAGTGAAGCTATCTGCATGTTAACATCTTGATCCACTGGTGCCTTTTCAAAAGGTGCTAAAACATGAGCTGGCCTGAGAATTCTCTTCCTGGCATTTTGCGTTTTACTGTGTCTCACTGTGATGTGGTTTAGGTACATAGTGCATAGCACATATTAACAGGTAGGTGGTGAATGCAGGGATAAACCCGAGAGGCCTGTTCCTCTGGTTGTTTAAAGTGGTGGAAATCATGTGACACTGACTTGAATAATTCAGCTTTCATCTGGTGGCAAACAAATGTATTAGTTCATTATTTGTTGATCAAGTCTATTTTTCTGTGGTTACTACAGTGGTTTTTGGGCTGCCAGTTCTCGCAGAGAAAGCTGCAGCTACCAGGTTTATTGGAGTCCTGCCGTAGAGAAGCACCTGCAATTTTTGATGGCTCTGGATAACAGAGACCAGAGTGTGGACTAGCCTGAGTTAGTCTATTGGAAACCTCCATTAGAATACAGATACTGGAGATGCATGGATCAAGATCTAGCTCCAGAACAGATCTGCCTAGCAGACATACAGGTGCTGAGGCAGGGAATTATGCTGAATGGGATCAGTTCTGGCAGCACATGGTTTTTAAGGGAGTCCACTATAATCCTGCATTAGGTTTGGCAATAGAATGTGAGATCAGATGTTTCATTAAAAAATTCCACATATGATGAAGCAACTTTTTTTTTCTCTGGAAAATCTCTGAGTCTTTGCTTAATAGCACATCTGCAGATCCCACATATCAAGATATCACTAGGGTACTGTAATTTGTGGGTGGCTTCAGCACAGACTTTCAGCACAGACTTTCTGCACGGTAGGATAGCACTTGCAGGTGATCAGAGCTCATGTGTCCTGTCTTCAGGATATTTTCTTTTTTATACTTTGAGCTGACTACAAGTTCATTGCATGGCTTAGGAATCCAGAAAAGTTGCAAGAATCATAAATTGTCTCAGGTGCCAGTCCTTCATAATCTTGGAGTGTAAGCTTTTACAAGAAATGTCTTGAACAATTAATGAAATTGATAATAAATATTGCAGTTGAACAGTAAGGATTCTGTATTAAATATTTTCAAGTCTTTCAATTCTTTCAAAATTATTTAAATTCTGAAAGAGGCTTTTGTATCTGTTTTTTTCCAGTCATTTTGATCTATTTTCCTGGTGGAAATGACGCTTAGGCAGTCACTTTTATCTATATCTGTTTAGGTGCTCCATGTCTCACAATAACACCTGAACTGGTTTGCTGATTCAACAAGACTTCACAGTTGGTTTTGAGAGATTGCCTAAGGCCTTATGAAATTTGGAGCCAGATAATGGGAAAAGAGAGGCTAAGATAAAGACTGGAGCAGGATCCTATGTATCATTAAACAAAAAAATCTACAGTGGGAGAGATGCCACTGGAAAAGTTTTCCAGAACTGGAAAAGTTCTGTTTATGGTTTTTGATCAACTCTAAATCCAAAAGAAAGGAGACTTCATTAATACTAGTGCTCACGGAAGTGTTGCTTTTCAAAGCAAATTGAGTCTACGTTTAAGTTTGTGTTTTCCTCTAGAGAGGTAATCTTTAGTATTAAACTTCCTTGAACTTTGGACTGTATTACAGAGGAAATTTTCATGTAAGCTGCTGTCATGGTTTAACCCCAGCCAGCAACTAAGTGCCATGCAGCCGCTCACTCACTCCCCCCCCCCCCGCCCCCCAGTGGGATGGGGGAGAAAATCAGGAAAAGAAGTAAAACTCTGGGTTGAGATAAGAACGGTTTAATAGAACAGAAATGAAGAAACTAATAATGATAATGATATCACTAATAAAATGACAACAGTAATAATAAAAGGATTGGAATGTACAAATGATGTGCAGTGCAATTGCTCACCACCCGCCGATCGATGCCCAGTTAGTCCCTGAGCCGCGATCCTCCACCCCCAATCCCCCCAGTTCCTATATAGATGTGACGTCCCATGGTATGGAATACCCCGTTGGCCAGTTTGGGTCAGCTGCCCTGGCTGTGTCCTGTGCCAACTTCTTGTGCCCCTCCAGCTTTCTCGCTGGCTGGGCATGAGAAGCTGAAAAATCCTTGACTTTAGACTAAACACTACTTAGCAACAACTGCAAACATCAGTGTGTTATCAACATTCTTCTCATACTGAACTCAAAACATAGCACTGTACCAGCTACTAAGAAGACAATTAACTCTATCCCAGCTGAAACCAGGACAGATGCACGTATACTGAATTTTAAAATAGTCAAGTATAGGGGAAATACAGCATTTAAAGTCAACTCTTTATTCAGCTTGCCCATTATGTGTTTACATTATGCTATTTCGTGTTACATTCTGTACCTCATAGGAAAATGTGACTTTTGGGGGGAAAGAAAAATCTATCCATATGGAGTGAGCTAATCTATAGTTTAACTGTCTTTGAAGTCCTACAAAGATTTTAAAAGATAATATAGGTAGAACTTGATGGTTATTGATGATAAGGGTCTTTTATAAACCCCTCTGGAGAAGGTTACATATAAACCCATTAGGCTAGTTCATAAATACATTGCAAAATATAGGGGGCCACATAATCAACGCAAAGGAAGTATAGATATAACCTCAAATAATTTTTGGTGTCAAAAGATGCACACAAAATATTTTTATGTATGAAAATACTTATTAGACAAAATAACTTGAAGCAGTGGAATAATTGGCATGTATTCAAATTGTGGCTAATTGAATTCTTCATCTGTGGCTTAGTGAGCCACATGGGGTACAGACTCTGCATAGAGGAAGCAATTTTCATTAACAGGATATAATTTAGAATGAGAAAACATATACACTCAGCCTGAAACACAGTTAATAATTAATATGGAATAAATACATAGACATATACTGAGTTACCATATTTTTACCTGTCACTCTGTAGAGTTTCAGCAACTCATTTGCATCCTAAGTAAGTATATTTATTCAGAGAGATGACACTGTAACACTACCTTCAAAAGTGGAAGACCTTTATGTCACAGCATCAAAAATGAGTCATACTTGTTATTAAAATGGCAAAGTGAGATCAGAATGGTGATCTGATCTCATGCCTACTTACATCTAAGAAGTTTGCTTGTTTGTGAACTGACACTGTACTGTTAAAAAGCTGATAACCAGTTCTGAAGCTGATCATTATTTTTGAGGCTGATCAGTTTTTCTCAACTAGAAGAGACAAAATTAAAGAAAGAATATTATGTCTATTTTGCATTCTAATGATCTATAACATTTATTATTTGGTCTCTCACATATGCTGTTAATATTGAGATGTGTTTGCATGCTGAAAGCAAGTTATTTGAAGGATAAAGTAAAAAAGAGTATCTTGCAGGACATATGAGACAAAGTATATGATATCAATGAAGGGAATGGGTGACTGAAAGCCAACAGCTCCACATGATCCAGTGTCTGTCAACGGCTTGCTGCATCACTTTAAGCAAGCTGAGTTACAGCTAATCTTGAAAACAGTTAGTGCAATTTGGGTAAGAAATTCTGTAAATCAGGATCTCAAAATGTGCTTCTGTTGGCACAAAACCTAGTGTTGGCCTTAGCTCAGGAAAGGAATAAATGGATTTTAAAATCCAGCTCATTTTGAGACAGTGCTTTGACATGCACACAACTTATGGCTTCAATAAAACTGAAAAGTATTCCTTAAATACTCCCTTGAATCAAGGCTCAAAACTCCAAACCTGTTGCGAAGATTTCTCAAGATTTCAGCTGAACCCCGAAGCAGAGCGGTAGCAATAACTTGGCACTACTGAATGCATGCTGTGTGCTGGTTCTTAGCCTTCACTGGGAGCTCTGCCTGAGCTGGAATGTGACTACACGATTGGTTCCTGAGGGCAGGCAGCTCCTGGCTGAATTCTTTGTAGGACTCCAAGGTTCTTTCAGTTGGTTGGTTTTTATAAATTTTTATCTTCCTCTTTCTACCAATTTGACCACTGAACAAATCTGCTGCATAGATCTCTATATGACAGACTTTTATGCATGAGTGTAGGAGTGTGAGAAAGAAATGTTTTACTTTTCATGTTGTCTGGATTTCAGTTAGCAGTCTTATGTAAGATAAAGACCCCTGAGAAATCACAAAGGTGGGAATAGACTGTTCAACTACAAGAATGCTTTTTAATTGTATTGGGTTTCCATATTTCTGCCATACTAATCTTATAAACCGAAGTGCTATTTAATATTACTGAATTGTAGGGCTATACTTCATATTCTCTTATCTTTTTAATAACAGGTGGTAACAATATTGGCAAACATGTCTGTCTTGGACCAGTGTGCTTCAGAAATCATTCAAGGAAATGGTATGTATTTTAGCTGAATTATATTCTGGATTTGTTTGTGGAGAATGTGGGTAGATGTGAAAGTAGTGGTTACAAGGTAAAGGAGAAAGGCTTCACTAATAATACTCCATTTTGCATCCTGCCTCTGCTTAATCTTGCACATTGCTGCAGGGTGCAAAATGAGTCCTTGGGATGGTTCTATGTAACTGAAGTTGCCACTGTTTTAGAAAACTTTTCATGTATAACCCTATTGCTCATGTTCTCAGCAATTGATAGATACAAAGCAAGGTAGAACAAAGTGTTTCAAAAACCTTTATTCTGGTAATTGCATTGTATAAGGTGGCAATTCTTACATGTTGAAAGACATCATCTGATACTGAGCCATGCATACCTGCTTTTTGTGTCACTTTTTTCACAAGTATTCAGAAGTATTATAAATTTTGAAGCATTATGTTTTTATTACTATACAGCAGTTGCCAGTTTTTCCCCACACTTCTTTAAATATCATGTTATGAGAAATTAATTATGTTGAAAAAACCCTAGGTGTTACAGGCCCACCAGAAGTCTGAGAAGTTAGGTTCATAATTCTGTGGATTAGGATACAGGAGGACGTAACTGCCCTGTTAATACACCTACCAGCAAATTCATGGCCAACCAATATAGTAAGACAGCTTTTTTTTTTTTTTTTTTTTTTTTTTTTTGTGGGAGTTATTAAATTACAGCGAAGCTTCACATATATTGCTTTTTCTGTCCTAGGAATATCCCTTCCACACTTTTTAAATTAAGGTTTGGGTAATAATGGTTTGAGTTTGGATCCGTTTGAATCTCAGACATGGCTGATTGTAGGTGAGAGAAGGGGTTTCAGAAAGCATCTACATAGAACTAGGTCTGGAAATAGAATTGGCCAATTCCTGTAATACTGGATTTAGATGTTTCTTGTACTTCAGTGGAACATTTGAGCTCTGTGCATACAAATATGACTTGCAAGGATCAGGCACAACTAATTTGCTTGATGTGATCCATCTGTGTGCAGAGGTAGCATGAATTTGATGTCCTTGCTAAGGTGGATAGGTGTTGCAGTTTGAGACCAAATGATAATGTGGAGGTTGACAGGATCTGGATACCGAAGCAATTTAATCACAGATATAAGCAGTGTTACAAATTACCTGACTTCCCTGTCCCATGCAGAAGACAGTGAAGTGAGAGGGAGGAGCAAGGCAGGTTAGCATGGTTGTTTCTTCTATGACCTCCTTGTTGCCTGGGACAGATGGGACAGTCACAGAGAGAGGTCGGTCAGGCCCACGTGGTGGTTCCTGCCATGCGCCTGGTCCAAGCTCCCTGTGTTCCTGGAGGTTGGAGAGGTGGTCCTGGAGCTCTTGGTGCAGGCACATGGGGCTCCCCTACCCAGAGTCTTTTCCAGAAACTCTTGGTAAGACCCTGACATTTCCCAGGAGATTTCCCATTTCCTAGGTGTCTGTACTTACAGGATTGAGTAGCAAATACCCTGTTGGTGATTTGTCTGCTTGACTCGTGCTGTTTTCTGATTCACTGTTGTTACCACTCACAGTCCAGATATGCCCTGGAAGCTTTTGCACTCCTTTATGATTAACAGATAGGTTATGTAGTTTGGCTCTCTATTTCCTGGAGCACAACAAAACCTGTTTTGTTGTTTGGGACAGGTGTATGATCATATTTCTTCTATTTCTACTACAGCAGAAACTTGATTGGAGTTCATGAAATTATACTAACAGCTAAGCCAACTAAGCCTAACTCATGCTAGATACTGCAGTAGGTGGAGATGTATATGTGGATTGTCACACACAATGTCATGAAGTAAAGTTTGTGAATGCACTTCATAATGCAAGGTCACACAGAACCATTTGCCCCCAGGCTTTTGAGAAGGGTTGACACTCATCTTGTGTGTAAAGGCTTTTTGTGTCTGCCTAATGTTGTAATAATCAGATCCTGGTCAGAAGCCAGATTCACAAATTGAGAAGGGTCTTTGAATCCTGGGGAAGTTAGATATGTTGTCTTCTCAACTTTGACTTTTTTGTATGTTGATTGATTATTATCTAGCTGCATGATTCTGATGCTAATTCTCTTAATTATTTATGCAAATGTTCTAACAGTTAAAATCCTCTGATGCTACCTGAAGTAATCTGAATGACTAATAGCATATGGAGTCTAATAGCACATAATTGTCCTTACATTTAAAATAATCTAGAAAATATAAATCAGTACAGTCTCATCTGTTTTTGTGCTGCTACAATAAGAATATCAACTCCTACAGGCAACAATAAGTTAATGAAACCATTTCAACATGGATGACATTGTCTCTTCTGAAGTGAAGTTAGTCGCACAGTAAACTTCAAGAGGCAGGATTTCATCATTTCCCTCATTAAAGGATTGCCCTTTCTAAAATACCCTTAAACAGTTTGAGATGGGAACTTTTAAAGGCTTGCTTAAAAATACACAAACTGAAAACAAGTTTTACTTTCCTTTAATTCAAAGCAAAAATTCATGTAGAGACCTGAAATATGTCACTACAGATTTTTAGGTTAGTGATTTACCTTCAGGTTAGTTTAGAAGCAAATAAAGAATTGGATTTAGTTTGACTGAAATAAATTTGTGAAATCTAAAATACTAACTTGTAGAGGAGTCAAGAAGTTAAAGAAGGGAAGAGTTAGTGCATTTTCTAGTTCCAGAAGTTCTGTAGCTTCCTAGCAAAGACAAACTTATGCAGAGATCAGATGTGCCTGAATGCTGATGGCCAAATTGCAGTCTACATTTATGCATTCTTCATGCCCTATTTGGGCAGCGATTGGTCTGTATTTACCAAGCTTGCTTTTTCCCTTTCCTTTTTTGGACTGGGTGTTTTGCTGGAGAGAGGATGACAATGGCTCTTACATCCTTCCAGGTGTTCAACTTTTAATGGAAATGCTCTTTGAAAGATCATCTTCAGGAAACTCAGCAGAAGTTGCTGCTTGTGAGCGAGTCCAACAGAAATCTGCAGTTACGCTGGCACGACTCAGCCGAGATCCTGAAGTGGCAGATGCAGCCGTAAAACTCAGCTGTAAGGATGTATCACTAGCTTAATAGCAGACTGAAAAAGAGGGGGGAACTGCCAGTCATGGAGAAGTTCTTTTTAATTTTTAGCCTCACTTGGTACACTTTATGAAATAGGTTCCCTATATAGTCTGTCCAGAGTGAGTGACTGAGGAGGTTGTACTAAATGAACCTCTGGCTCATTTCCCAGAGGAACCTGAGGTGCAGCGTCCACTCAACACATAGCTGTGGCAGACTCTGCCAACTGACAGTGCTGCCTCCTCCATTCCTTTATGTAAACCCTTGTGCAGGATCTGTCTGGACAGAAAACTTGGACCCCTGCAGATTCAGCTGTGATGAATCTAACAGGAAGGGACATGTTCTTTTGGCAGGATTTTTTTAAGGGCATGTGGGAAGATTGATAGGGAAGAAATGGAGGTCACAGTTTCCACTCTGAAACAGCAATAGTGGGTAAAAACAATGCATTTGTTTGTTTATGCTTTACAACTATTAATTGTGACTGCTCTGAACTGCATAGCTTCATGGACAGTCCCTTAAGTATTTGCATATCATCTTTGCATTAGAGATCATATCTACTAAGGAAAATAAATACAAAACATTTAAAAAAAGACCCCATTTCAAAATAAGGAATTTGTTTTTCTAAATTATTTCTCCTGATACTCTTTTGTGCACTCAGGTATTCCTCGCCTAATTAAACTTTGCAGATCCCCAACTGAAAGAAATAACAGTGATTCTGTTTTAGTGGCATGTCTGGTAGGTACATTTTAATCTTTCTTTCATGCTTATCCTGAAAAATGCAGAAAAAAGAGCCCTTTAGATTTCAAAATGCATAACTATTGCAGGAATGTTTTAAATTCATGCCAGGGTCTCCTGCTTTTCCCCTTAAGCATAATCCTGTACAGTGTCAATTATTTATCCTCTGACTGAAGATGTAAGCACATAAGGAAAAATGGCTTCATCTTAACATTATTGAGCACTCAAAAATTTCTCTGGAACACTTCAGAATTTAAGGTTTCAGTAATTCTTAAATTCCATTCTCTGATGATGCTAAGTTTGCTGAAATGAGCATTGAATCACAGGGGTAGCAGCCCTTTATCTGCACACACACAAATATATGGAAAAATTTATGTAAAGTGGTCAAAGAGAGAAAAGGAGATTTCTTGCTTTCACTACAATCCGTTTTTTGATATTTGGGTCTCCAAGACAATATAGTGTCCAGCCAAGGAGTGGCCAAGAGAAGGTTAACGCTTTCTCTGCTTAGGAGAAAAATCCCAGCTGCTGGCCCTGCACTGCATGGACTGTGAGCCCCAGTCAACTGTTGGAGTTGAGTAATTTCACCTAGCGTTCTGTGAGAGGAAAGTGCTGGGGACATGGGTGATCGAGGGTTAGGAGATAGGTTTTGATGAATGAAGACTGAAGTAAACTGTTTGACAGTGCTTTTTAGTATTAATGTTATTTTAAATGTAAAAGTAAAACTTGGTTATTGAAGCTTTGATTAACAGCTAGTTCTGTACCAGCACGTGAGAAGTTTTGTTCGTTTAAGCAGTACTCATTCAGGATGAAGAGTATGAATGTGAGCATAAGAAATGCTGTGGTTGTTCTTCATATATGCCAAGAAGGCTTGTTAATCTTGTACAGCTAGAGCAGAGTCCACGGAGTGATGGCAGCAAACCAGACTGTGATCTTTCTGTCTCACTGAAGTTGTTGCTGCACATTCCTTGAATTCATGCCTATCGCTTGAGATGTACGTTACCTGCCTGTCTGTCTTAGCAATTCTGCTTCTCCTGATATTTTAGTAACTGTCTGATGACACTTTCTGATAAACATGTGGCAAAAAAATTGTCCTTGAGACATAAGCGGCTTCAGGCTCTGATGTGTATAATCAATAAAGTCTGAGGGCTTGTACTGTTTGGTATTTTTAGCTTGGTTGATTACTTTTTGTATATTTTGAAGCAGGCGATTAACTCTTGTGTTAGTGCTGCATTGAAAAACAGCACAGAAATAAGCTGATCACAACTATCAGACCTTACTAACAGAAGACAATTTTTGTTCTTGAGGAAAGCCAGCCTGCTTTCCAGTTGCATCTGTTGTGTCAGGTTGCTAGAAGGTATGTAATTGTTGTATATTTTTCTCCAGCGAGAAAAACAGGTAACTTCTTAGAAAGGAAGAATTTGTGAAGATAATAGTAACATCAATGCAATTTGTATTGTGCAGCCCTGTAATTGGAACAACTGGCAGTTCTATTTGTTCCCAAATGGTTTGAAATGTACAGTTTCTTTCTACTGCACTAGTATCTAGAAGATTTCTGTTATGGGCATTGCATAAAACTTCAGTAGCACATGTTTTCCAAATCAGATGGCTTATAGATCTCATAAATAAGACAAAAGCTGAGAGGAGAGTTGAGATACAAAGAGGCAGTGTGAGGTGTGCAGCAGATCAGAGATAGGTTTACCATCAAAGTGCTCTGAGTCTCACTTCTGTGTTCTTTAACACCACACCGTCCCTGCTGCTCAGGTCTAAAAGTAATGTGCCCCAAAAGAATTGTCATTTCATAGCTGCATTTCAGGGGAGATTCATCTGACAGATGAAGACAGTAATGAGACATTAGCCAGGTAGAAGAGTCCATAGACCTGCACAGTTCAGTTTTGAGTCTTGGCTATTATTTAGCGATAGTTATAATGGATTCTGCAACGAAGACTTTGTCAAACCTTAACAGTATTACAATTGTGTTGTTTTGTTTTTCTAGGCAGCCCTACGGAGACTAGCAGTTATGAGTCCTGAAGGACTCGAAGATTCAGATTTTCAGCAGCTAGTAAAGCCCAGACTTGTGGATTCCTTTCTGCTATGCACAAATATGGAAGAGAGCTTTGTATAAATGTGAGCCAAAAACCTTTGAAAAATAAACAGTGATAGGTATACAATAAGATAATACATATACAATTTTATTTAGTTTTAGTCCTATTGTTATTTATGATTTATTTATTTTAAAACCATGAATATGTGGTTTGTAGGAGGAAAGAAACAGAATGAGCAAACTTGTTTCAGTGGTTTGCAAAGGTCATTTTTTAGTTTCTTTTCCTGCCAAGACACATCAACAGACCTTATCCCTGCAATCTAACAAAACGTTGCCTTGTTTAATATAGTTGAATCAAGGTGACAAAGCCAAGAATTTGGTGCTCTGATGTTAAATGCTTCTAATAATGTTTTATCGCTGATATTTTTCTACAGTTAGAACATTTTGCAGTTTTTTTATGAAATGCTTTAGTCTCATGCATTTGCTCCATTAGAAGTAAAATAATCCTTAAAGCTAGAAGTATATACTTTGAAATGAAAGGGATGTTACAGTCTGAGTCCAGTTCTTCAATGTTATTATTTTTTAATGGATTAACAGAGAATTTTTTTCAGAAAATTTTCAAATACTGACTTGGAATGATGTTAGAGGACATTCTTACGCTGTAGAAGTGAGCATGTCCAGACGTGTTTTTAATATTCAAGCTACTACTTTTGTGAAAAGTTGCCCATGCATGCACTAAATAATCAGAACATACAAATTAATTGTAACTTGAATTTCCATTTTTCCATTTTTCTAACTAGTCCTGTATTTCTCAAACTGTGAAATGGGATGTTCAGGAGCTCTTGGAGTTGACAAAGGAGATTTTACCACTGGATAACAACATAAAGAATAGAGTTGATTTAAAAATAGATTTTTTTTTTCATGAATATTCCTCTTAAAATTTACCACTTTCTTTTCATTAAGAAACTATATAAATTTAAAATTACTCAACCAGCAATATCTTGAGAGTGTTTTTCCCCCCAGCTACTCACAAAGCACTCTGTAGATTATGAAAGTACATGTATTTTTTTCCTTGATGGCTTGCATCTATCGCTCTGGATCATTTTATGATCAGCAACTTTAGGGTACTAGGAAATCTGCCAAAAAAGTAAACACATTTCTTCTTTATTGTACTTACTTTGTAGATATGCTAAGCAGCTTAATTCATTAATGTTTATTTAGTATTATGTGGTGTTTAGATGAAAGGCACCAGGAAATTGCTAAGCTGTGATTGTCTTCCACATTTTCTGTGTCTGAGGAAACTGTCCTGCTTCAAGCAGTGATACATAGTGGCTACTTTCTTCTCCCTTTGAGTATATGGGTTAAGAAATATCTGTCTTAACATTTCTTCCTTGTGATCTCTTCATTTAACTATGAGCTCTATCTTGACTGAAGTTTTAAAACAGAAAACATACAATGACCTCTGTCATAAGCAACTACTCAAAGATAAGCATTGAATCAGATGTTTCACAGATGTAATTTTCTAGTAAGAGCAGAGATGAATTCTGCTTTGTTTGCTAACTTTGAGACAGCTCCTTAAACCTCCGAGATTGTTAAGAGGTATGGTACCGTACAGCTTTAAAAATGTTATACAAGTGATGGACTTTAACACTTTCCTCACTAAGCAGAAATACATGTATGAATGAACCATGGATGCTTTAAATAGTAACATCAGCAGTCTTGGTATAAACAATGAACTCATAAATCTCATAAAAAATGAACTCAATAAGATCCCGTTGCTATCAAGCTGATAGTGTGATAATCCCTAATAGTACACATATCAAATTCTGTTGTGAGTGTGCTGTACCAAACCTCATTCTGTCAACTGCAACTGACACCAGAGATAGGAGTTTTTAGATGGGGTAGGGTTTATCTCGTAATAGGTAAACTTAAAATCTCATTTTAAAAAAAGGTCCATACATCTAAAGTGAACTGAAGTAGCTATTAAGAAAATTCCATTATGACCCATAATGCTTTCAAACCATTTCTAACAGGTCAATCAAATATTCAGTGAGCAGGCCAGTAGCAATGAATGAGTCTAATTTTCTCTTAGATACAATAATGTGAATCCACATCAATTGATTTTACTACAGATACTCTCAATCTGTAAATGTGTGGCCATAACTCTAGGCCCATATTGTCCATTTACATTTGTTCATATTATGAATGTGGCTGTTTGCATTACAGAAACAAAATACATTTAGGTGGATCTCATATTTGCAGTAGAAAAATATATCTTGAAAAAGCCAGTTCAGACCTGTTATCACCTAAGTGTCATTGAAACCATTTTTGCTAGGTCTGAATCTCTCACCTAAAGTTGTGCACTTTATTTTTGTATATGCTAAAGTTTATGAGAAAATAAACATAACTCTTCCTTTCCTCTTAATTAACTTTGAAATAAAAAGTCATTAAAAATACTGAAATATTATTTTCTCGTTACTTCTGAATGAATTCTGGATTACAAATGTTTGCTTTGAAAGTGACTTCTCAGTTTTTAAACCAAAAAAAGAGGAACAGTTTAAGCCAGAATAAACATGTTTGATTTCAATGTAGTATGAAACAAAACATTTTGTGTCAAAAGATTTTCATTAAAACATGCATTTTGGTGGATCAATCTTTGGACTCCCTGTATATATACATATAGAGTTAGTAGAGTGAGCTAGACAGTATGTGTAATACATTTACATGTCAATTCATATATGTGGACTCATTGACCTGTAGAGACTGCATGTAGGTTAGATATTAGCTTAATCATTCTGGAAACGGAATGTTATGCTTATCAGAAATATTGTAGTTTCATTTATATTTTTCTGAACATTTTAGATTTTGTACGAGATTAGAAATGTTAGACAAACGTGCAGTGAACTGCAGGATTCTTTGTAACTTTGATTTACATTCCAGTGACTTTGGACAATGTGTTCAAATTTCACCTTTAGTTTGAACTGTTTACAGATATTTGGGGCCCAGATGTTTCATTCATAGAATAAATTTTTTTCCCAGTTCATTGTGTGTTTGGTACATGAATCACTTATGTGGAATGTAACTTGTCTGACCTGTTCTATTTAAAATAATACTTGTATCTACAAGGGATAAGATAATGTCTTGGTAAATGGATGTCTCACCTATTTTTAAGGTTCCCTGTTAGTATCCAAATGATGGGACTTGGTCTGTAGGGTGTCATGTTGCCTTAGCACAAGACATTCTGGTATCTCATATGGCTTGTTCCCAATATGTATGTTGACCATCTCCTTTTAAATAACAGCAATGAACAGTCAAAATAACATTGGCTTTTGTATTTTGAGAAATCTGCTTTGATTTTCAGTGTAAATTTATATTAGATTTAATGTATTTAAAGTAACACTCTAGACACTGCAAATTATTCACTAGTGTTCTCATTTTTAAGGGGATGGAGGGAAGATGGCATTGAGCATTGAAAGATAGCTCTAGAGTGAATATGTACATTTGAGTTGGAAGTGCTTAACTGGTGGGGAGGTGGGTGAATCGTTTCAGCCCTTGACAGGCTAAAGAACCAGGAACAAGGAAAACATAGGGTCATCTATTTTAGATACTTACAAGCTTTGCAGAAATCCTTATCTCTACTTTCTAGTTTGCTCTTGGGTCTGAGTTTCTCTTTCTCTAGCTGTGACAAATTTCTTCTTCTTGGGAGTGTTATTTGTATAATTGCTAGTTATCTGAATAGAAGAGAGTTAAATTCCAAGGTCTGGTCCTGCTAATTATTAAACTGATAAGGTTTTAGCTGAGAAATTAAGTAACAAAAATAGCTTGTTAAAGAAATGTACTCTAGGTCACCTAGAACAAAAAGAAATGTTTATTGTTCCCACAAAAGGGGGAAGAACCAGCATATTCTCCAGAAAATTTGAGAAAACATCTGTATAATAGTCTGCTTCCAGGTATTGGTACTTTTACAAGTAGACTTGCAAAGAGTTTATGAATTGGTCAGTCCCCTGTCAAATAATCACTGAATCAAAGTAATAAAAGAAAACCGTTAGACCTGCAGACGAAAACACTGCAAGATCAAAGATTTTTCTCTTTTCAACAGCCAAGCAGTGACTTTTTGTTTTATTAATTCAAGTGTGCCTAGAACCCAATGGAACCTATGGGAAACCAGCACAAAAAAAGTGTAGTAGGTAACACTGCTAATTTGCTTTAGCGGGAAATTTAAAAGGGATCAAAAGACTTAAATGGCATGAAGAAGGAGGTGTGCCTTACACAGTATCTTTTCTATCACTGTTGTGATCAACTGTGTCACAGATGTCTAATTGAAAGGTACATTGCTTGTACCCTTTTCTTCAAGCTTTCTGGATATTACCACTGTCTTTTTCTAGCTTTTGTCCATGTCCTCCACAGCCTTTAGAATGTGACCTAACAATGCACACGTATCTTCAAAGGAACTTACTGATTTTGGTGTATATAAAAATTTAGTCTGATTTTTTTTTTTTAATACCACATAATGTAAAAATCTTCTTTTTGAGTAGTTCTGGAAGGATATACCTAACAAGATATGTCCATTATGTATGCTCATCAGGTAAGGCAAAGTTTCTGGTAAGTCAAGAAGATATATTGAAAAAGATCCAGAAACAGCCATGTTTCACTTGCATCAAAAGAATAATTATGGAATGGGCCCAAATCATCTAGGGAAGACTTCTTTGAAGCTATGGTAAGTCAGTGTGCCTGCACTGCAGTAAAGAAGAGCCAGAGCTAACCCCCAGGTTTCAAGATTCTTCCTAGAATTAGAACTGTAGAGATCTAACACATAAAATAAATAAAATCTCAAAATATGAAGCTAAGGGTAAATGAATTGTAAAATTTTGTGATAAACATGAATATTTAAGGAGTATGCTTTGTACATTAAGTAACGTGTTTGTTTACACATGCTTGCTCCCACTTCCAAAGCAAGATACAATGCCCTTTGTCACAGCTCTTTACTTTTGTACTACTTAGTTATTAAAAAGGCCACACTTTTTTTCAGAGCAGCAATTCTTACAAATTAGTGATGTCAAAAGTTTAGCCCATATTTAGGGATGGATAAACAGGGAAGTGACTAAATACCTTGAAGCACAGCCAATCATTTACATGAGTGTTTCATCCTTAAAAGGACACAAACTTTGTGGAATGTATCTGGTTTAGAATATCTGGACAAGAAATCTATCATGCGCTTTATTCTAGGGGAGAATTCTCATCTGTTTTGAAGTTCAATTCTGTAAGTATAGCCCAGACTAGTAATTCAGGTACTTTCTGCAGACCACAGAAAGAAGTGGGCAATTCTTTCTCTTTGAGGATGACTGCCCAAGGCAGAGAGTATACATAATGCCATGGAACTGCCTTTTTTTCCCCATGGCTATGGAAAAAAAGTGCTGATGATTTGTTTGGAGGAGATGTCTAAACACCTCAACATCTAACTATTAGTTCAGATCATGTGAGATGAATTCCAGACTCAGTCTGGAGACAAAAGGAAGGCACTTTTTCAGCTGGGGTTTCATGGGTTGTTTATGTATCAAATAGAATTCCACCAGAAGAGAAATTTTTGCAGCATCAGGTTCTCCCTTTGAAATTACTAACTGAGACATTATTTTCTTGTTTGGTATGCACTAGATGATGACTCCTGTTTGCCAGTGTTGTAAAACAAGGAATAGCTAGACCAACTCATCAAGCTTAGAATATTATACCACATAATACACTTCTTACTAGAGAAAAATGTCTTGCATTTAAAGAAAGGGAGAAAGAAAACAGTTCACAGGACACTAACACAGAATGGTCTCCAGAGTGAACTATCCTGGACAATACGTGAAATGCCATTGAGCGAATAAATAGCATTGCACATGTCAGGAAAGCTACTGCTCACCAGAAAACAAACAAACAAACAAACAAGCAACCCCGCCCTCAAACCCAGCATCCCTTCTTTCCCCCAAAATAATAAGCTGACCTCTAAGGAGAAGAAATTCCTCTTACATTTCTGACTTTGTTTTAGAATGGTCTTGTAATGTTATTATCTTGTCTTTACCTGTCAAGTTGTCTTCTTTGGCTTCACTTGTATTAAAGACCTCATGATAATTACTGTTATATTAATATTTTTTTTCCTTGAACTCAAAATGTTTAGCTCTAAATGTGGTATTAGATAAATAAGAGGTGAAAAAATGAAAAATGAATGCTGAACAGATACAAAGCTGAAACCTGAAAAACTTGAAGAGATTTCTCCTTAGAAATGCATTCCTGCATAAAAAACATTAAAACAAGTGTCTGATTAAACACCCACTTAATGAAGTAGATAACTGAAAAATTGTGTGAGGATGTTGCCCTTTGAAGTAATAAAAAACTGTGTTAGGGTTATAGACAAATCCAGTATTTCCAGCTCTTAAAGACTCAAGAGAACTTCAGAAATGGTGTGTCTTGGAGATTTTCACTTAGCTGTTTGAGATTTTGAGGTATGGCTTTTATAAATTAACACCATGAGATAAATATAGGTGCATTTTAAAACCAATATCTGTTAATGTGCCATTTCACAGACACCATCACTTTACAGTAGGCCAGAGATACAGAAGCTTTTGGATACACTTTTGCTGGACTGCAATAAATTTCTTTAACCCTTTTTTCCCACATGGTTAGAGGACAGAATAGAGGCAACAGCATTTCAATAGCTATAGAGGACTTTGTCAACATTTGTATTCTGAATTTTTGCACTTGGCTAGATAGCTACCAAGCTTGGACCACAGGATAACAGTAAGAAAGGACCCTTTACTACAAGGCAGTCTGGGACTGAGCTGCATTATGGGTAACACACTGATTAATGAGGACTATTTCTAGGTGGTTCAGGCCATCCTATTGGAAGCCATGCTGGCATGTTGTAAGCAGAAAGGGAAGTTGCGTACTATCAAGGCTATTGCTAAATCCTTGCATGGAAGTCTCTGCTGCAGTGCTTACTGTGGCTTAAGCACTGAGCTAGCAAACCTTAGTAACCCTTTACACTGCAGATGATGATATATGTGTGGTAGTTCACAACTGTGTTCCTTTCTAATTTTCTCTATGCCTTTCCACCTGATGTCAACTGATTAATGCTTGCCTTTAGAGTGAATCACAGCTGAAGGATTTGCATGGCCCTGATAGCATATTTCCATACATTCTGTATGGTATGTCTAAATATTTTGATGGTTTTAATATTTTGTACCAGCCGTGGAAACTGGTTTGCTGCTAGGTGACTGTAAAAGTGAGATTTGGTAAATAATTATTAGAAATCTTATCCTAACACTATGATTGAAACAATAGACAAAAGTATAGCCAAGGAATTAACTAGTAGAGGTAGTTACTCATAAGTTTTGCAGTTCTTTGCTCTTATGACTAGATGTTCCTGTACGCTAGATGAGAACAATGTTGAAACTGACCACATGTGACTGAAGCTGAGTTAAGCTTCAAGATCAAAGAACAGGGACAAGAATAAAGACTTCAAGGACAGCCAGCAAGAACTTCAAATGGGTCAGTGGTCGCAAAAGCAGCCCTTTGACTCAAATAGATCCTTCATTGTGCATGATCGGATGTAGGCAGTACTAAGATAATCAGTTGCAATTATTTTTATGTATATGTATACTAATCTGATTAATATGCAATTAGTTATTCTATATAACCTGTTAGTGCTAAAGCTGTGGTATGCACGCTAGGTGGAACTATCCCCCGTGCATCCAGCACTGCAAGAAAGAATGCCTGCTTTCCAAAACTCCAAAACGAGTCTTAGAGAGTTTCTTCGACCGGCTTTTCAGTATCAGCCCAATATGAGGGAAAGCAACTGAAAGATCAAACCCAACATCTGTGAACTCCAAAACAGTGACATGTTTTACAATGTGTTTGCTGGTGCTGTCTCATTGCTCTGTTACATCTGCATCAAGGCAATCTCTTGGTCTAGCACCTTGGCTAAAAGATTGTCTGTTTTCTCATTTGCACAGTTATCACCATCTGACAAATATTTCTCCTCAAAGACTCAGATCTTATTTATTTTTCCTTTTTGAAAGCATTTTATGTAGAATAGTTATCAAAACACTGGGCAGCGCACTCTGATGGAATTTCTGGATTCTGCTGCAAAGGTCAGATGAATGTACATGAATTGCTTCTACTCTCATTTTTTGGCTCTCTTTCTTACTTAAGACTAAAAATTGCAGGGATGGAATGTTCCTTTCCATCTTTTTGTATGATACTAAGCTCTCTGAGATCTCTCATTTCATTTGAGGCCACTTAAATATGATATATTAAAAACTAAGTATTAATACAAAGACCAGCTCCTTTGGCAGTACGACGTTCTTTGTGTTCATGACCCTATGATATTCCTTGTGTGGAAATGTCTTTGTAGCTTGTTTTGCGGTTAATAATCTGACATGGCTTTAACTGAGATGGTTGCCTTTTGCGTCCAAGCACATTTTCAGCTGCAGCATTCATTCAAAAAGAACAGCTGAATTAAAACATTTTTTCCATTGATATATCTATTGCTTGCAAGCTCAACTGAGTGCCCTTTTCATGTGGAAATACTTTTGTTGCTTCTCATGCTCAGTTAAGTTTTGCCTTCTTCATTTATCCATTGATCACCTTCATAATTTCTTCACTTTTCTCATTATGTGCATCAGTAAGAAAATGTCCCAGATCTGAGATATTTTTCTGATGACACAGTTTTGATTTTTATTCATGCTAAAGGATATATTTAAGGACTTATTTGTTGCTAATCATGTAAAAGATCTTTCTTTGCATGCTGAAATCCACCTGTCAATTTCAGATCCAGCTTCCACAAAAGTCCCGCTAAAGCCTTCAGAGGAAAGCTCATGTGCTGGTACTGCAGTTGTAGCCTCATAAATTAGAGATTTAGGATTTTCTCTGTAGTGTTCATTACATGTCTAATGTCTTTCTAAATGGATCAGTTCTCTTTTACTTCATCACACTGCTACCTAGAGCAGATAAATTCATCTGGTTTTAGCTGAACAGAGTCAAAACTACACTGAACTCTTTTTTTCCCCTTTTCCCCTTTTTCCCCTTAGTTTAGAACCTCAGCTCACCTGTTTGTTCTTGCAGTTGTCAATGATTAACTGTGAATGATCTGTGAAGCATTAAATGGACTGTATACTAAAGATACATTAACTATGCATTATCCTATTAACCATGAAACCAGAACACATGTAGTAGAATCATGGTGAGCAGAAGAAAGATATTAATGCACCATGAATTTATTAATAGTGGAGAGGGGAAGAGGAGAGTTACTTTGTCAGGCAGGCAAAATATTCCTGCTGAAAGAAGAAAAAGTTTCTTTACTAGGATCTTGAAGGGAGGTGGACAAGCAAGAGAAAATTTACATAACTGAAATATTGGGTGTGGAATTGCCTAAATCAATAAAAACCTCTAATTTTATTTGGAGAATGGCACCTGTTAGTTAACTTTTCCTCCAACTTAGTTTAACAAAAATAAAAAGGGGTGGGGGTGTAGCTGTTTTAATTCTGATTTAAATGTTGTAAGTTGTGGGGGGTGGGACAATAATTGAAAAGGCTGCTGAAAATTAAATCATTAAAACATGGGTTTGGTACAGAGGTGTTATTAACATCAGGATCTCAGACTTTAAGTATTTTGAATTAGTTCTCAGATACTTTTGAGGTAGAACATCTTTCACTAAAGAAGTATGGATATATTTTTCTTAACAAAATTCCTTCTTAAATAGGTTATATTTTTAATTAAAAATGTTTCTATTAAAAAAAAAGAAATTGACCCTCTCTGCTGTTTTAAAAAGCTACCTAGAAAATAAAAAACTGTTTAGTTTAGATAAGAGCCACAATACCAATCAGTTAAAAATTCTTTAACCATTACTTTGTTTTCTAGGGTCTTGCTGCCTATGAATAAATACACCAGGTTATTCTCTGGTGAGTGTCAATAGACAAACTATACATTTTATTAAGATTCTGAGGCTACTTTTTCTAATATAAAACTATTTACAGGTCTTAGCTGTAATCAGTAGAATAAAATACAGCTGCTGATAGGTAAAAATTTTAGAAGGATGAAGTATTTCTTTTAATACATATCAGTTTAGCAGTTCTTCTAAGGCCTAGTAACTGCACTAATAAAATAAACTTCTCAGTTACAAACCACCCTAAGGTCCTGAAACACCTCTTCACTGCCCGGTGAGTCTCAGCAGTTCTAGATACTCAGTTTGCCTTTGTATGACATTTTACTAAACAGGTTCTCATATTTTGTTTTCTTTCAGGACATTTCACAGAGGTTGTATGTCCCTTTTTACCTTGAGTCCAGACGCTCCAGTGTCAATGGACAAAGGAAAACCTAGTTTGACCCAGGGGCTACTTTTTCAGTCACAGGCAAATGAACAAACATCATGTGGTTTTACTTGCAGCAATTTTGTAGTCCTACCCTGCAAACTGATGGTCTGTTTCACGTGGGAGGCCAAGAGCCAGGAAATGTATTGAGAACAAGCAAGAGCGAAGGTCTTGCTGAATGTGCTTTCTCCTGTTGAAGATTCAACCAAGTCTTCTTCATTTGGAGAATGCTCCGTGGCCCCTAGTGAGTTCAGGTGTCTTATTGCCTTCATTCAGTATCCTGTGGACTTGTTTATTTTTTAAAAAAACCTCTTGAGCGGTAACTTCTCCCTGTTCACATCAGGACAGCTGAGAGCTGCAGCCCTGTGGATAATTCTGATTTTGTCTGCATACCTCTCTTTTTCCGCTTTATTTGTAACTCTTGCCCGCTGAAGAACCATCTTCATTACTATTTCTTTGCTCATGACAGGCTTTTCTGACATCTAGAAAACTGCAATCAAACTCACCACATAACTAATATATTTCTTTTCTGTAGAGACAGCATTATTTTAGTAATACTGAAGCATTTTCTGGAATACTTAATGTTAATAATTAGCCGATTTTGTCAGGGACAGTTGCTCCTATTATTGTTCTCCAGTCACATACTTTTAGTCAAGTCAATAAACTGCTTTTAACAGTTCAGGTAAAAAGTCTTTTTTTCAATTTTAATTTATTTTTAAACAAGGAAGCAATTTTAAAAATTTAACATGAAGTTTGATTTTTAAAAAATAGAAAGCAATCAGAAGAATCTTGTAAAAGGAGTCAATCATCATGCAGCAGCCCAAGGTTTTGCCTTAGGCTGCAATTTTCTTTTTTCTTGAGAAGGAGTACAATGTTGCTATTGTTCAGTTTCATGTTAGTTCTGGCTGCTATTCGACAAATCCCATTGACAATACAGTAATCTAGAGGCCCCTTTACAGCTGGGTGGGAAAGGAATTGAAGCAATAATGTTTTAAATATTCTTAAAAAGTGCTTGATAGTTTTTTAACTCATTCAAGTGACCCAGTCACATGAATAAGGACATTTTAAAAAGTCTTAGTGATTCATTTGAATCTTATCTCACTTCCTAAAATATTTAAGAGCCAATTTTCCTTACATGTGTAATGTCTCTAGTCAGTTTGGCTGTTTTAATCTGGGTGAAATCTGGATAAGATTAAGTCATCTACAGACCTGCAAATGAACCTTTCTGAAGTCTTTAAAACACTGTTAAACTCATCAGAAATATGTGATCATTATGCATTGCTCTGCATCCAAATTTTCTTCCAAGTCTAAGGGATGAATGTAGCCAGAAAGCCAGCTTCTCTTGGGGCCACCTGGTCACATGAAAAAAAAATCACAAAAAATATTATCTTGCCTTGGGAATTGTTGAGGATTAATTTTGTCTTCCAATATTCTTTAAAAAAATGTAAAAATTGTCTCTAAAGAAAAAGAATAATGCATTCTTCAGAAAATGGAGTTTAGACTACAGAAATTTTCTGTAGCAGGATAAGTTTTTCTTAGGTTGTTTTTACATATTATCATGTCCTGTGGATTTGAGTTTCTTTTAAAAGAGTAGACCAAGTAGTTTTTTGTTTTATTCCATGATGCAGATAAATATAAAGTGATGGAAAGTTATTAATTTTATAGAGAACAATGAAAGATGCTACAGCCGTCAGGTGCAAGGAGTCAAGGTCGGTATAAGCAAATGAATATCCATTGATGTCATGTCTCCTTAATCAAAGATCCAGATTTTAGCCAGCCTTGACTTTAATCTGATATTTATTTTAAAATATATGCTCTGATGGAGACTTAGTGTGTAAGTGGGAAGGGAAAGTACCAGAAATCTCTGTCTGGATGAAGCTGACCAGAAGGAGTATGAGTCCTCTTCCATAATGTGGGAACTCTAGGCCTCGTGGGCCTCTTGCTCCCAATGGGAGTGGAGAAAAATATAGCCATGAAAACCAGGTGAACTGAAGCATGGGGTCTCATTTTTCATGAGAGGGGTGGACAACAGCAAGTGAAAGTTGAAAAGAATTGAACCCAAGTGTTTAGGAAGGAGACACTACTGGGGCTTGTTTAAACTTGGGAAACTAAAGCAAATCAATGTTGCAGGGACGGGATATGAACATTATAGCTGGAAAACCAACTGTAGTCACAATCAGGGCTATAGTATCATTGGGCTAAAGTATCGTTGAAAACTTTGATATTTATGAAGTATCAAATGACATGGGGAAAAATTAATACAACACTAGATACTGTTTTGTATTGGCAACATCACTTTGCAATTGACAGCTAATCTGCATGTGGTTTGGTTTACAATAGTGGCACGAGATCTATAAACTCATTAATTAATTGACACAGATTAGAAAAATGGATATATTCTTTTTCTGTCAAAACACATAGATGTAACCCAAAGCAAAACGAGTCTCTCTGCTTTCTCAACTCATGATGTAGTGCAAACTGAGTTTTCAAAAGCTTCTTTTAGATGCACTTAAGGACTTGCTGGGGGAGAAGTGGTGACATCTACTGGAATTTTAAAACACTTCATCGTATGTTTCCAAGGCTGCTAGCAAGGCTTATTTGGTTTAGGTCTAAAGTTGGATGAATAATGCAGAAACAATTTCTACTTATATTTGTGCAAATTTGGAAGCAAGTCTTCAGCCATCTTGGGGTTGCTTTTGGTGTCAATTCCTGCACACACTCATAGAGTTATTAAACTTTAATCACATAACTGTTGGCAGAAAATAAATGTTAGGCTCACACAGGAATACTATGAAAAGTGAATTTCTAATGTGCTTTCTGTAAGCCTGTGTACAACAAAGCTGATTCCATGAGTTATGTTCATTAGACTGGAGGATGAAAACAATATTAAGTGATTTATAGGACTAACTGCAATTGAACAGTGAGTTTGTGCTTGGAGTAGCAACCCCTTACTTTAAAAGAAATTAAAAAAAAATTAAATGAGGAAGGAATATGTGAAGCAAATTGCAACCTGCTCCCCACATTTCATGGAAAAAAGGAAGGAAACTCATCCATCATTAAATGCATTCATTAAAAATTATTCACTCAGATCCATTTAAACCATGTTCTAACTTTAATCTCTTTATTTCTTGGGGCTAGATTATGATGTGTACTGTGTGCCCAATAAGAGTGCGAAGGCTTTTCTTGCATCCTGATGTGGGTTACTTGGACCTTGGGACTGGGCCTGCAGGAGCAGCAGGGTTATACATCTGCTTCCTCAGAGGGAGTGTGCAGAGAGGAGGGAAAGGGGGATGGGATTGGAGAAGATGAAGCAATCCCTCTTGGCACACAAAACCCTCTGACTGGCTTACTGGGATTGGCTGGGGTCAAGGTTTCCCAAAATTTTACTACTATAAACCAGTGATAAATAATTCCCTCTGGGACAAGGAAGATGTAGGCAATAAACTGGCCTTTGAGATGTACCCTTGAGGTGTGTTTTCCAATGTTATCTGTGTGCTATTGCAATTTATCTATCCCATCCCCTTCCATCTATGCCTAATCTCTAATCCTTAAAATCCAAAGAGTTTATGACTTTAGAAAGTTTATGACCTGATTGTATGATGAGATTGTGTCATACAATTAAAAATCGTAGAAAGTGAGAAGTAGAAGTTTTCCTGCTCACCTTAAACTAAAAGCCAAATTACCAATGTCTGAAGTAGCTCCACAGGCTCTCAGCAACTCGCTCTTTTACCTGGCATTTTGCATTTTCAGCCTTTGCATACAATGCACTAAATAAATTGTGTGATTTCTGGTGGGTAATTGTTGCGGAGGATCCACAGGGGACATCACACACAGACCAATGTGATCAAGTGAAGCCCATTTACTACAACTTTTAGCACAGTTATATACCTTATGCGCTTGTGCACGCGCCTTATACAATACTCTAATTGGTACAATACCCCGTTTCACGCGATGCTATCTTATCCTCTATTGGCTGTGCAAGCTTCTTCATGAGGTGTCCAGCAGTTACTTATCTCATTCTTCGGCATCCAGTTGTTTGTCAGGCTCTTCTTATCTTCCTTTTTCCCAGCGTACAAGGACACAGCGTCCTTGTCCGCTTCAGCACTTTATAAACTTATGCTTCGTTCCCAGCTAAAGGCTGGATTGCTCACATGTCCTCGCCCAGCCAAGAAATCCTCAACAGGTAATGTTAAATGATTGTTCAGTGTCTGATTCAAGATTATCTAGCGGAGTCAAACTCATCTTCCTAGTAGAAAAGCTAATCATTGGTAGACCTTGCAGCACTTAGATTTTTCTGCAATATTTAGAGTAACAGGCATAAGAAATATTTTTCATTCTTACTAAGAACTGTTCCAAATGTTACATGAAGTGGTTCACATTATTGTGCCTGGTTTTTTTTATTTTTTTACCCATTATGTCCTTTTTATTAACAATTGCCTAATTTGTGAGAAACTTTCTGTAAAGCTTTCTACCAAGCTATCCTTAAGGATTTTCTACTGTTAAGGAGATTTATTATTATGGTATGACAAAAGGAAACCATCTGCTGTCATTCATCAAAATGCAAGTCTACCACCAGTCTTACCTCTAATTCTGAAAGTTGCAGATGTGTGGAGATTTTATGTTGATTTTTGCACCTGTGAGCATATGACCTGTTGTAATATCCTATTCCTGCAGCCTTCAGTTGAGTCCTGTGAATCAAAGTAGATCCCCAGTCACAAAAGTTTTTCTAGTACTGGTAGTTGCTTCACTTCAGCAGTGTGCTCTGGTTATGAGACTGCCTGGCTAAAGAGATTGTAATTATGATAGTCTAACTTACGTACTACAAAACTGGAACTGTTTGGCTATCAGCATTATGGTAAGAAACTCTGACATGACAGTTTTCTGACTTTATTAATAAGTTTTAATCCTCCAAAAAATTTTGTTAGTACATATTGACTTTCCTGCATCGTGTCTCTGATTTGCTAGACTGACAAGTTTCTATCAATCCATCAATCTTATTTAGCTGGCCTGCTGCTCACAAGTTTCTTTAGAATTATCATGACACAAATAACACATTTTTAATTGAACAGAGATTCCCTGAGTCTGTATGCATCTCTACATCCATTTCTAACCATTTTCATGGCTAAAACCTACTCTTACTGCAGACCTCTGAATACCCAAGATCTGTACACAAAGTCTTTGTATATTTTCAGTTAGTACTTTTCATAACTACATTTTGCTGAATCAGGTCAGGGTGCTCAACCTGGTGGGAAAACATACCTCTATGTAGGAAATGCACACAGTTGCCTGTACAAGGGAGCTGGCATACCATCTGGCACAAGTTCATAGTATTTTAGTACTACATCCACTTACATGAGCTGAAGATCTTGCTGAAGACATTATAACTACAATATACTATGTTAAGCTAGTAGGACAATAAATGCTTGAGGGTGCAAGTAACTAAAAACTTCCCTAGACAATAGCACATGATATCCAATTAATAGTTATGGTAAACCTGTCTGAAATGTATTCCATATAATTTGTGGAAAGATTTGCTTTCAATCAGAGATTACAGAGAACATTTAAATTAGTAATGAGAATTACCCTGAATGACAGGCTCATTATTTACTATATTTGCATTTTGTTGAGCTTATTAGTAGCACTGCCTGGTTAGATTTTGTGGATCCTTTTCTATCCTTTCTGCACGAAAGCCCAACTATGGAACATTTCTGAAAGCAACAATTGTGATTTTATAATGAACCACAAGAGGGGGGAGAATGAACATAAATGAAAGAACTTGATTTTAATGAACAACTGTTACATTTAGGACAATGCCATATCAATGCTGAATTTAAGAATCTTGGCCAGGTGTTGTCTGTGGAATGAAGAGTCTGAACTAATGGCGAGATGCTGCTCCCAAGATTCATCTTTCAGGTCTGCTGATTTATTACTGAGCTTCACTTAAAGGTGTGGACAAAACACACTTCCAAAGTTGCAAAATACCATGCTGAGTGTACTCATCCCTTTCTTTATTGCCTTGATCAAACAGAAACAAATGCTAATGAAATGATAAAAATAGAGATCTCTGTGACCTGAATAATCAGTTTTAAAGCCTCCTACCCTGCCTTTTAATTTTTTCCCCCAATTATATAAAGGAGTTCTCTAGCTTAAATAATGAAGGAATTTCTCCCTGGTGCATAGATGAGTTTTTGCTGTCAATATGAAAACTAAATCATCTCACTGTTGTGAGTGACTCACGGACTGACAGAGGACTGGTGAAATTCCAAGAGTGTTTTCAAGCTAGTTTTTAAAGAAGGCTCATAGTCCCCTGCTCCTCACTTGCAGAAGCAGCTATAGTGATGGCAAAGCTGGGGACTCCTTGGTACTCGGGGACTGCTGAGAGCACATGCCCCTACAGCTGGATCAACTCTTGGGAGAGCACGCACAGGCAGCTTTGGCAAGCGATCGGCTTCCTAACCCCAGGACTCTGTGGGCTTGATGGCAGTTCCTATAGCCAGCCGGAGGGCAAGGAAGGAAAACAGATTTCAAGACGCCACCCACTCCACCCTCCACTTTCTCTTATTTCAAAGTGGATACAGGGGGCAGGCAAATTACCCAGTTTTTAGTCTTCTGTATCTCATGTTCCATGTCCCTCCTGGCCCAGGTTGTCAGTCTCCTGGGAGAGAGAGAGGAAAGAAAACGATACTCATTACTTCCCCCCAGACTAAGAAAGAAGCAGAGCAACAATTATAACAGTAATATGAGGATGGTATTGCAGCAGGTGGTTGCAGCATGGCAAAAACCAGTAGCATAGGCAGCAAACCTCAGCTTTTCTCTGCAAGTAATTGCAAATCGCCCAATAGACTATAACTCTGAGAGAACACCATGTAATGTTATTAGGCAAAATTATAATGTCCTTAATTTCATGTTCAAAAGCTGAATGGTGCTGAAGGAGGCTTGCAGAAAGAAATTAGGATAGTTATACTAGAAGACAGAATGTTGATTACCAGCAGCGAGGTATCTAGATTTGACTAATGGCACAGTTATTGTATGCATAAGCTCTAATGGTGTTTAAGTGGTTGCTAGAATGAATGCAATTAATGTAATTTATTTGTCAGCATCCAAACACTATAATACTCAGAATAGGATGGGAGGTCCCCTTGCCTAACATATAGCCTTATGAATATTTTTCAGTGTCTCTTTTCACAAGTATGCAAAACCAGTGACTCTGTTTTTTATTTTTTTAATTATTATTATTCTCCTCATTTTTTAAGGGGCATCATCTACATAGTTCCACTGATTTAAACTGAATTTTTCTTGTTCTGTGTCATGGATTTTGGAGGGAAACTTTGGGATGATCTAGTCTGGCTCGCCACTTGAAGGCAATAAGTGACCTTGCATCTGTCCTATAGCTCCTGAGTCAGTATCTGTTTTTTAGAGAAAGATCCTCCTAGTTTGACTGAACTACTGTAGGGTTAACAGTAAATTGATTGCTTTCTTAAATTGCTCCAGTGATTAATGACGATCTATGCTTAAAAAAGAAAAGGAAAACCAGTGTATTTCTAATGTGAGTTTCTTTCATCTGGAAGCTGAAGTTAATCTTCAGCTATGGGATCTTGTCATGCTATGTCAAAGAACCTTGCGATAACAAAGAACTTTCCTTCCCCTATCTAAGTATGGCTGGGATGTAATCAAGACATTTGAGTTACACAGATAAAGCTTCTGATATTTCTCACTGTATGCCTGTTGCTTTTGATCTCACATTTTTATAACTTTTTGACTGTTTCAGTATCTTCACTTTGTGGGTTTTTCTATTTTTGGTGGTTTTTTTTTTTAGACCTAAAGACCTCACTGATGTCATGTACATGGACAAAACCACTTTAGTGCTCTTGCTTGATATTTCTGTACTTACACAGGGAGTCAGGGGCATCAATCCAGTTGAGAGCTATTCCTTTACACAATATAGTTCCTCCAAATGTGTAAACCAACTCTACTACTACCCTCTACTTGCACTAATGTGCAAACACTCCTAGCTTTGGCATTTTTCCTAGCCAAATCAGAGGGAAAGCAGATTTGTTATTCTCGTACAAATGAAAATTGATGAATATGTTAGGGTTAATAGCAAAACTTTATGCATTTTCTTTTCAAGTAAGTTATTCACAAATATTAATAGGCTCTTTAAGTTACTGCTTCCCTCTGCACTGAGGACTGACATTGCAGAACTGCGATGAGACATGGTTGCCTTTTAGTCTGGGTCCAGATCAATTACCTTATTGTGAAGCCACCAACAAGAAAGCTGTGACTGGGCTGTATTTCAAAGTTCAACATAAATAGCAGCTGTCAAAACCATCAGATTAATTATTGTTCATTGATAAATTCTTGTTCAAAATGGAGAACTCTTCCAAATGAAGGCACAGAAAACTTGGAACTGCTGTTTACAGCAGTAGACATGTATTTTGATGAGGGCTTATGGATTTCTCAAATGTTCATTATTTACATGCTAAATAATTTTTACTGGAAGTCTCTCTCTCCATACCCAACAACACAGTTAAGTTTTAAAAATCTCAGAAGAGATAAACCAATGCAGTTCCACTGTAAATAGTGGAGCTATACAAATTTATATGACTGCTTCCTCTTTATTCCCCCTGACTTACATGAGTAGCTTGAAGGCAGTGTCATGTTTAGGGTAGCTTAAAATTGCATAGAAATGTTTCTCTTAAGACATATAACTACAAATGGAAGGCTTTCCTTTTCTTCTTTATCAGAGTTTGGCTAGCAAGATGTCCACGGGAAGAAGCATAGCTAATAGGGAAGCTCCTTGTACTGGAACAAATAAACAGTTAAAAGTAGTAGTCTTGTGAAATAACGAAAGACTCAAATCTAGCTCTGGTTCAGAAAGCAGTAAATTACTAATTTTTTTAACAATCAGCTATATTGAAAAAATGTGTCCTAGTGCCTATGTGCTTCCGAGTTCCTCACTGCATCTCAGAATCTTTGAATTGCTTCTTGTTGCTGTTTTGATCTTCAGAAAACCTGTAAGTAAGAAGCTTGACTTAACATAGTGGTCAAATTCTACTGTGCATTATTTCCCATGCATACAATCTATACAACGATAAACCTGAGGTGCTTGAGTTTTTACCTCCAATAATCTCAACTAGAAAACCACAAATGGACTTTTCATTTTTCCCTTGCAAGAGCTATAAAACCTAAGGTAAACCCTCCTGCCAAATCGCTTTTATGGGAACTTCACTTTCCTGTTCACTAGTTTTACTCCAATTAATTAAAAGCAGCACTCCTGCCCTTCGCTGTGGTTTCCAAGGTATTCACGGGGGGCACATACCCCGTCCAAAGTCCTCAGTGAGACTGAATTGAAGGTCCTTGGTGGGTTCATACCCCAGGGCTCTTACACCTGGGGATTTAAGCTACAGTGTCCATAAAGTCCCCTTTTCCAAAAGATGGAAGCCTTACAATGCTGAAATGAGCAGGCCACATAAAATTTAATACAGTGATGAAGACGAGCTTACTCAGCCCCGATTTGTTTGTTTGTTTATTTGTTTGTTTCAAATAGCATTGATCATTTTGATGCCTCTATAAGGAAAAGGTGAGCTGAACATTTAAAACCATGGGGGTTTTTCTGTTTTGTTTTGGGTTTCTTTGAGAACATACTCCTGTCTGTAAAAGGTCTTTAAGCATTCTGCATTCTCCTTGCTTTCCAGTTAAGTTTTCTGGGCTTTCTAATGTGGTCCTCTGAGTGCTGGAAAGTAACAGAAACAAGAATGCATTTAATACCTGGCCTGGTGTCTTGGCAGCAAAGCTTAGCACTCCAGTGTGGGGAGTAGCAGGTTCAAGATCAACCCCAGGAGTCTTACTACTTGGACTGGCAGAGGGCTAGCGTAATGCACAGACAGTGAGCTCATTCTGCAGGTGGAGTGTTCAGCTGCATTGATCTTATAGCAAACCCAGCCTGCTAAGGTTTTGGAGAAACATTGGCTCTGATCTAAAAGGAAATTGTGCTGCCTTTCCCTGCCTTTCCACTAGTTTAGCTTGCAAGCTCTAATAACATTAAAACATACTTTAAGCAAGAAGGCTGACGCAGCTACAGAGACACAAAGTAATTTCCTAGAAATAGTAAATACAATAAGCAAAACTCTCTAATCTCTCATTAGGTAATTGTATTTTCATGGGGTCAGCCAGCCTCCCTGGCCAGGTTGAGGTCAATTCTAAAATATGTGTATTATATACATTAGGCATCTGTTAATGAAGCATAAATTTCATCAGCAACCCAGGTGCCAAAATCAACTCATTTGGGTACATGGTTTGCATCTACAGTGCTGTCTTATGGATTTGTTCCATAGCTGAAACAGCAAGTTTGTGTGGATGCCATGAATGGCATATAATAAGGAAAAAAGCAACACCACAAGCATCTTAGAGGAGCATAAATCCTCTGAACTTTTGCTAGATGAAATTCAGAATTCAGAGGGTTGTAAGATGACAGTAAATAAAAGGTAAGGAAGAGATCATGTTACCAGAGTCTAATAATTATTTCCTTTGACAAAAGATGAAATAAAAGTAGATAAATACGAAGCAAGCCCGCCACTTTAGAGGTCCTTTTCTTGTCTAAAAGGGAGTGAGTGAAGCTTCACTTTAAAAGTTCACCAGTATTTTGCTCAGATCCATCACAGGGACCCTGGCAGAGCAGCAGCAAGGTGCCACCCCATCAGAAATTAAGCAACAAGCCTTCATGTTTCTTAATTCTCCTGTCAGCCTAGGGTGTTAAATGTAGGATTTTTTTCCCAACAATGGTGAGTCTAGAAATGAGAACAGGTTCAATAACCCTAATGCCGAACCTTACAATGATGGTATGACAACACTCTTCCTTTGCAAGCACATAAGCAAAAATGCTTGTCTGCTTTGGCAGTGAAGTAAGGCTATGTGTTCCCTCTCAACATGTAGGCTGGAATATTGCTTTGTTTTATTTAACCACCACAGGGTCTAAGGACAGCAATGATTTTGGCCAATTTTTATTGCCCATTAAAGTGGCAGAAGTGTTTCAGAGTAGTAGCCAATGTAAAAAAGAATATGAAATAAAATAAATTCTTCAGAGTTCAGAAATGGCCCCCTTTCATTCATTAAGTTTCCATAGCTAAGCACAAGATTGGTGTGTGCTTTGGCAGTGAAAAATAACGTTACATTTTGGAAAGAGCAAACTTTACCAGTAGCACATGTTGGAGCAACACTATAGGCTCCAAGTTGTGTTAAGCCAACTGTAAGTTTGACAGCAGAAATATATCAGTCTCTTTGAACAAATAATCTGAGGAATATATGTAGATCCATGCGAGCTGTTCTTTTAGTTTCAATTCAGTAATTTTCATGTGAAGTAAAGGTGAGATTTTAGTAGGCAATAGCATGAGCAAATTATTGAGAAAAAGAATACACCATGCCAAGAATTGTCCCCGCAAGACATTGAATCCAAATGAGAACTGATGACCAGCAAGTGTGTGAGGGGAAAAGACTATCTCCTAATTCTTCATTCCTCTTCCTTCTGCAGTTGAGGAGAGGATAGGTAAGTAAAGGCAAGTTAGTCCTGCTTACTCCTGTGTATCCAAACTTCATGGGGGCAAGGAACTGCATAAATACGAATAAGGAGAAGGGGAGGATATATCTCTGTGTTTGTATGTGAATAAGAGAAGGTAGATACAGATTCCTATTGAATCCAAGCCACAGGCTGACAGAGATACCTGTATAAGTATTTTAAACCTCAGGTTTATGCTGCTTAATAAATATAAAAATAGATGAATTGAAGTGCAGCATAGGCTACCTGATAGCAAGAGTAAATTTTTTGCTCCCTCTTCCACACAAAAAATATTTTTCTTCTTGCAAATCAAGGGAAGCCCTTCTGTTTTCCTAAGCTATGAGTAGAAAATCTGACTTCAAGGGATAGATCTCAATGATCCTGTTAATTGAAATAATGAGATGTATCTTGAGGTTAATTTTTAAAGTGTTATGTAGGCATCTAGTTACAGAACTCCATGTAGATTTTGTTCTTCACTTGAAAACGACATCCTTTTCTTGCTCTCTCAGAAAATATTTATCAACTTAATAAAGAGCTCGATAAGCTCATTTCTTGGTGAAATCCACCTCTCTCATGGACAGGGATCCCTAAATATCCATTTTCTTCAGAGCTTCTCCAATTGTGCCACCTGCTGCCATTAGTCATGCCATTCTGTTCACACCGTTTGGTGGCTCAAATGATTAGAAGGTACTATGATGAATGGTGCCATGCAGTAAATAAAATGTACCCATGGATACTGAAGAGAACTTGGAATACTTTTGGTGGCTTATATGTGTATAAGGCATAGCGCTAAATATCCAGCAGCTAGATACTCCATTGTGCCTTTGTACATTATGAGCTATCGTTAATTCTGTAACCATTGAGCTGTAGTGTAGTTCAAGTCCAATTAGTCTAAGCTTAGCCCAACTGAGCATGTCACTTGCACAGCTAAGGGGGAGGTTGACTGCAGGACAAAATACTAAGAGACAGTAGCCAGTAACAGAGAACATAGTTTTGGTAAAGAATAACCAGTGGATGAATAGGTTACAAGGTTTGAGTATAAAACAGGACATTTTTGAGACGGAATGATATATATCAGAAAAGGCATATGAAGGCATGACCCTTAAAAGCAGTTAGCATTCATATAAACTGATAGTCCTTCATTAGTGGAAACGAAAAACACGAAGTCTTTTCTATGTGCATGCATGCCTGGCTGTAAAACATAGTGAGACCCACAGAAGCCCTTCCATCTACTTCAGTGGGCTTTGGGACAGACCAAATTGCCCCATTGGAATGACGTTACAAGGTACCTTCAGAGGGGCTGATTGTTTCCATTCTGGGGCAGGTAATAGCATTACAGTCTAATGGTTAAGAGGCTTTTTATGCGTAGTAGCTGAAAAGAAGCAGATCCTGACTGCCTTTGCAAAAGAAAGCAGTGAGTGAGACACCTTAGGTTTTTAATACTGTTAGCTTCCAGGTTAAACAGGACTGATTCTCTTTTTGAAAATCTCTGTACTGTTGAAATTAGTGCAAACAGTATCATGAATTTCTTGGGGGGAAAAAAAATCAATGACATATTTTCCCCTTTATCCATCTAGCTCTGGGGAATGTAACGCTGCTGAATGTGCTGGCTTTTGTAAGAGATGTAAAACAGAGTCTGTGATCATTTGTGGTCATTAAGGATCACTTTTTTTTTTTCTTTTTTCATGAATAGAGGTGTTAGTGAAGGTGTTCTGGCCTAATTCCAGGCCCGGTAATTGGATTTTTTTTTTTTTTTTTTTTTACCTACACACATTGCTTCAGCAGTTTCATTTGGCTATGTATACTGGGCTCAATTCAATGTTGCCCCATTGCCCCCCCTTTTGTCAGCTAGACCAATGCAAACAGACACTAAGACAACTGTAAGCTCTCCTTTCACTCCCAACAGCCCTTTGTCCCAAGAATATAATTAATGCCTGCACAGCTTCACCAGATGTGTTTTCAGTGGTATATCTGTACCACTTCTCCAGCAGTGGATGGTAGGGGGGCATTTCTAGATGGTAGTATTCAATAGAGACCCAAAAAGTGAATGGATCAGCTATTAGAGAGAGACTGGACATTGGAGGCTGAGTCATTCTTCTAACACAATGATTTTTAGCCCTGTACTGGCACACATGAACACTGTCAAGTCAGCTTGTGGCAGGAGGTATAACCCACTACATGCTGCACTGTTGGATTTGTAGTGATGGATGGTATCGGCAAGAGATAAAGATAATTCTGTCTGTGTAACCTCGTAAAATGCTTCCAAAATTTGTCAGAGAGGGGATGACTACACTGAAGACAGAATGACAGTATTAGATGGGAGAAAGGAAGAAACAGATGAGGCTGGGGTGGGAAACTGAATCAGAATACATCCTTTGCTCTGACAGATATGAGGACCTAATAGAAAACAAGGTTGCTGTCTTTCTGCGGCTATGCCTAACTGAAGTCATAAAGGATGATGAAAGGTCAGATACAGTGCAAACCTCTCATTTTTCATCTGGACTTTGTATAGTTTCCAATGTGCGATATGCTACCAGTTTTAGCCCTTCTACCCTATGTTATATAGGGGCTCTTCAGCCAGGCATGAGACACCCTAAGATGCTTAAACAGCTTGGGGGTTGCTGAGGTTTGATGAACTACTAGAAATCTGGTTTTTTGGTCTCTCCACAGACATCAGCAGAGCTAATATGGGGCCAAGCAACCAAGCACAGAGATTTCCTCTCAGACGGTCCTTGTCCTGTGTAACTCCATGCACACCACAGTTTTAAACCCAGAGGTAAACCCTTACCTCTACACCAGAAAAAGTCTTTTCACTCATGGAAGAGTGATTAGGGATCACGATATGTTTAACTAGACTGGAAATTCCCCCAGTCCTCCATAGATGTTATTTTTAAATAAGGGTGAGAGAGGCTCCCAAATTAGAGCACGATCCAAAACGCAGGGTTAAAAGCCTGCAGTGAAAACTTTATGTCAGATGCACTCTCACACATCAGGTGACAGACAGTGCCTCTGTCCCCAGGCCGCAACCATCAGCAGAACTAGAGAGCACAGATATGCAGTATAGAGAGGACAGGTATCCAGGATAGACAGAAGCACTCTACTTAGGAAAACATATATGAATAGTGCTAATGCATATTATTCTTTTCAGGAATATGAGTATGTTTGCTCCTAGAAAACTTCACGACAGGCTACCAAGGGTTAAAAAAGGATTTAAAAATCAGCTTCTATTGGACTATTTTGTTTGGCCAATATCTGACATGGGTTGTACTGAGCACGTTTTGCCACCTGGCCAATTTTTTTTTCCTGCCAAGCTATTCACTCAGGCTTGTGGTGTGAAAAATAGATGTTTAATAGTCAATGAAGTACTATAGTGGGTAATAGTTTGTAAATTTCCATGACTTATTATGCGCAGCCTAAGTGACTGTTTATTAAGTGTATTTAAAGCCCCCCATCTCATTAACTTACAGTACTGGTGATTCCCTCCTCCCACCACTGCTGTTTTTAATGGAAAATATTCACCCGTGTCTTTTGCCTACGGCATGTGAAACAACTCAGTGGAAAAGAGACTGCCTGGATAAGAACAGGACATCATCCTTGGCTAGGTACAATGTGTTTATAATTTTCGGAAGCGAAGTGAATCTAAATATGAGATATATACATTGTGGACCAAAAAAACTATAAATGCCCTTTGTACAAAATAGACCTGCCAATATCCTACCCTTTTCTGCTTTGGGTTTACAGTGAATGACATGGTCAGTTTTATCAGTAAAGCATGTCTCATGTAAAAAAATATTAATCTGGCAACTTAATTATGAAATACTGCCTTTATTTTCTTAATGAAATTCCATAGTACTTCAGGGAAATACTATGTACTAAGGTTAAATAAATTCTCTGTTAACAAAAAACAGGCCCAGTCTTAAATTTAGGGATCTACTGTTAGCTGTGCAATGTGAAGGTGAGTTTCTATAGCTGGGAAAGGCTGCTAATTATAAAAGAACATATTTTGTTCCCCTATATTAACCTCTAGACTGAAAAAGGTCATTGGTTGCTCTTGATAAATTGCGTGAAATCTATCAAAAGAATCCTACTGACATCAATGAGATAAGTGTCCTTTTGTCATATATAATATTTTAGTAATGCTACGTAAGTAAAACTCCAGATTAATGTCTGAGGTATTTCCATTGAAGCTACCAGGAACATAATACAGTTAAGTTTAGCCCTGTAACACTTGGCTTTGTGCTCTTTACATCCATTTCCTGAAGGTCTCTTAGAAGCTGAAGATAAACATAAGATAATGACAATATGAAAACAGAAAAATTGATAAGTATTATGATAATGTGAAGAGATGGCTCTAATAAAGGTAAAGAAAGTTGTGCATAAAATAACCTCCGGTAAAGAGCATCGGAGAATACAGTTTTTCCAAACTGGGATGTTAAACTGACACAGATGTTACAGAGCAGCCCCTTCCGTATAATCTTAGATGCCAGGTATGGAAACAACCACAAACATCACCTCAACCTGCAACTGCGACGAGTGGAGAAGGAGCAGGGCCACCTGTGCTGCAGTCAGTGAGCGGTTCTCTTTTGGCCTGCTCCCAGGTACTTCTAAACAGCAGATATAAAAATACGTACCCCCAGTGTTAAAGGAATTAATGTGACATTGCAAAATGAGCTTTGCTATTTGCTGTTTTGTTTGGCCAATAGCTGACACAAGCACATTTTGCCACCTGGCTAATTTTGTGCTGCCAAGTTATTCATTCAGGCCAGTGGTGTGAAAAAGGAGACATTTAATAGTCAACAGAGCACTATATAGGGTAATAGTTTATGATTTTCCATGACTACTTAGATGCTGTTCAAATTATTCTTGATTGAGCAAATTATTCTTTTTTAAAAGCATCCCATTCATTTATTTACTAATGATTCTATCCCTTCCCTCCCGTACACCATTTTTTTAAAATGGGAACAATCAGCCATTTCCACGTTTGAGGGGATTTAGCCAAACGAAAACTAAGAGCGTATTATAGCTTAGATTACAACTTTGAAAGACCTTTGGCCAAGGCGTTAGAGCTAGAGCAAAATTCCTTTCTGAGCTTTCCAGGGAGCCCTGCGCAGAGGTGAGGTAGGCTGTATAAAAACACGGACATCTTGGCTTAGCAGGTGAAAATTTTAACCCCCCCCCCCCCGCCAGATACCTCATTTTTTCACCAGGTGTTTTGTTGGTTGGTTGGTTTTAAGCTGAGCGGCAGGCTGACGGGCCCCTTCCAGAGGGGACGCCCAGGTTATGTGTTGGGGACCTTCCACGCCCGGGCCGAAGGGCGGGCGGCCCTTCCTTCCCCTCAGGTGCCCTCGCTCGCAGGGGCCTGAGCTGGGAGCCCGGGGGCTGCCCCGCCGCCACGGGCAGCGCCGCGGACCCGGGCCAGGAAGGCAGGTCAGGGCCCGCGGGGCTCAGCAGGGCCACCCGGGAGCCCCACACGCCAGGCGGGTCCCCGGGGATGAGGCAGGCGGGAAGCGGAGCTGGAAAGGCGCCTGAGGGAGGGAGGGAGGGCGGGCGCGGGCCCAGAGGCAGCTCCCGGGGGCGGGAAGGCTGCCAGGGGCCTCCTCGTCGCTCGTTCCCCCGCAGGGTCGCCGGCGGCGCGGCTGGGCGCCCTGGGGCTGGGGGGCGAGGGGAGGGGGCCGCAGGGCCCTCTGCCCCCTCACGGCCCGGCTCTGGCCGGCCGGGGAGGGGAAGGGTCCCTGCGTGCCCAAGTCCTGCGCTGCAGGCTGCTGCTGCCTCGGCTCCGTCTCGCTTGCACTCTCTCTCCGTGTCTCTGTTTTTATTTTTGTTGTAGTTACCTCGTTGAAAACCCTTAACCCTTTACTGACAGGGAATGCTTGGCAAGGCCAACCAAGATTAATGTTGACGCAGCAAACTCTTCCTCAGGATAGCCCACCTATTGACAGATGAATTATTTATCCTGTGAGGTACTGGTACAGGCACTTACACGCGTGCCAGAGACAGCGTTGTTTGGCAGATCTCTTTCATGCTTGTTTGCCTTTGTATGGACCTCCTAACCTGGTAGAAGCACACAGGAAAGGCAGTCCATTGCCTTTCATAGCAAACACACCAGCGCTGTGTGTAAATTTAATTTCTAGACTTTTGCTTACCTTTGTTAAACCAAAGGGAAGAGGGCAGATCAAGCCATCTTGCTCTACAGATGCTAGTTTATTAAGCTATAGTGCCAGAAGTTCTCGAAGCAAAATTATGCTCACTTTTGTGAGTTTATCTGATGCCATATAGTTTACAGAAACACTGGTGTTAATATTCATTGTATAGCTTAATTGGTTTGATATGGCGCAGCAACACAAGTATAGCGAGATGCTTGTTATGTAGGTCTTCGTGTTGTTTCAAAGTCTTTATTATTATGACAGCAAAGTCTTGTTCATTAAAGTTTCACAATCCATTTTCATTAGGATGAAACTGATTCTGTAAATGAACAGTTGCTCTGAAAAATCAAACCCTTGCAGCTATCACAGGGGAGGTACAAAGTCTGTATTAATTATCAGGAATATGGTGTCGATCGAAGATGTTAATTGCCCTGATGGTTAGTTATTTGGGGAATTGCCATGCATTTCATGCAGGGATAATAAAAATGAATTTTTAAACAAAGAGATCTTAAAATAATATATAATCTTTAGAGAATACCAACATCAAAGGCTTATCTCAAAGCTTTGAATTTTATCTTTGTGGTCCAAAATGTTAAAGATGAACTGAGCAGTATTTCAGCTGGTTCAAGTTTGTGAGAGGAAAACAAAACAAGAGTTAATTAACTGTTATTACAAACCTTTTCAACTTTAATTTGACTTTCAAATATTAGCATTTATCTATGAACTATGCTTCTGGGTTTGACAAATTAGCTTTCACAGAACAAGTTTAATTAGGCTTCATTGTGCTTTTATGTCACTTTGCACAGTTCCAGACAATGAATGGATTAACTTACTAAAAGTCATATGTTTAAAAGAATTTTTTGAATGCTAAAAAGGTTGACAAAGTTGCAAAGCTTTCCCAGCCTAATGCAGAAAAGATGCATCCTGTTTAGCATGGTAACACACATTCTTTGCCGAGAACAGCTAGTGCTGACATACACAGCCCTGCCTGGTTGCTCTCAACACCCACAGGCTATGTCACCCCCGTACCACCCTGAGAAAGTGTGGGGTGTGTGTTTACTACCAAAGCCTAATACCTGTGAAAAACAGGAAGGAGAGAGAGCTACAGGTGCACACCACATGACTAGGCATGCTAGTTCTCTAGCTGAAATAAAATTATCTTGGTGTGAACTTGTGTTTCTGTTTTATTTTTAGATTTTTTTTTTTTACCAGTGGCATTAGGGATGCCTCTGTATTTATGCCTGAGAGATCAAAAAAAGGAAGAAAAGTAACTATGAGACTCTGAAGCAATAGAGCAAGCTGATTTGACTCAACATAGTCCCAGGTGAGAGTGGTAAGTGTTGTAGAAAAGTATAAATAGATCCTAAAGTTTGAGAAACGTGTTGTTGCTCTGCTTCACAAAGGGATATGTCACTTTAGAACTCACTAAATACAGAGCTGGCAATACAGTAGGTCCTATCTGTGTATAGGAGATCTTGTTTTGTGGCTGGGTATTAGACCTTTACGGGTTCTCTCTGACTTCTGTTCCTTCTCTCTAGCCACACATGTGCTTCTCTGCCCTGCCAGGAATACTGTAGTGTTAAACCTTTTTTGTCTAGACAAGGTAGCTGGTGCTCAGCAGAGTAAGGAGACCTTGAAGAGACACAAGAAGTGATTTAATAGAAATTGTGCTTGATAACAGAAAGTCATGGCAGTTTATGCTGTGGAGAGAGAGGAACAGAATATTTCTAGGGGGCAGAGCAGTGTGTCTGACCAAAGAACACATTGGTGATGGCTGCATGTAGGGAGGCAGAAGAAAATGCTTTTAGAAACTGAAAATGTTGAAGCAGCAGTAGGTTTATGCATGCTTACCCATTCCAAATCCCACAGTCGTTTCCTGGTGGCCAGTATAGTTTAGGTTAACGTAACGACTGTGCTAACTCATGGTTGGCTGACTGCCTGCAGAGTTGTTCGAGGAGATGATACTGCACTGGGATTGTCCAGTAAGGTCATTTATACTCCAAACATATCCTGTATTCCATGGGCAAGAAAAGCCCGTGCCATGTATGTTGCTTTAGTGGCTCGGTGCCAGTTAGGGATTTTCTCCATGCAGAAGCATTGTCTAGGGGCCTGCTGGTTTCCTGGCTAAATGCTGAGGATGTGTCATCTTTTGGGTTAGAGTGCTGTTGGACACTGTGGGCTAGCTGATGAAGCACACTATGTTTCATAGACAAGAAGAAAGGTCATGTGTGAGAAAGGGACAAAAAAGGAGGTTAGGAGGATAAGGAAGACAACTTAGAGAAGCAGTGTGATGGACAGAGCCAAAGGCAACAAGGAAGCTGCTATTAAGCAGCATGGAGAAATAAACAAAACTAGAGACATTGCAAAGGGAAGAAAAAAGAAGTGACCCAAAAATACGTTGCAGTGCAGTGATAGCAAAGCACAAACGAAACCAAAGAAACAAGCAACAAGCATCAGGCTGCCACTTAAACCCCACTAGGCAGCAGAGATCAAATATCTTAGATACCTTTGCTGTAGTGACCATTTTGTAAAGGGTCCTTTAAATCTAGGAGAGAGAGGCAGCATTAGCCCTATCAGCACAACATAAAGTTCCACCTTTTCCTCCCTTCTACCTGGCAAGTGCCAGTTACTCTGTTTTTCTGTACGCCCATTATTGGAATTTTCCAGTAACTTTGCACATTTTATACAAATATATACAACAGAAGCCTAGATGAAACCAAGTGAGGAAGAAATTGGAGGAAATATACAATATGCTTTTATACTTTAAACTCCCATTCCCCATATCAGGATTTATGAGTGCTCAAGAAGGATGGGCCCACATTAAACACCTTTAACATTATCTTATATTTTCCTAAAATTCTACTAAATATATATATAAAATCTAAAAGGTTATGTGTCTAAGAACTGGCTGGAAAATGGGAAAACAGTTTATGAAATACTTTACAATATTTGACAACATTTCTGTTTTATAAAGTTGAAAAATGAGTAATGTTTGCAAAACACATTCACTATTTTAGGATCAAGCTTTTTTCTTGCCTCTCTTATTTGTACCTTTTGGTACTGAATCAGTTAAAATCCATAATGTCTACACGTGCTTACTTTCAACTTTCCTCCTGTTTTCACTCTCTCTTCTCTGCTTCATCTACATTGGGAAAGTTAAAATAAAAAAATAAAAAAAAGGATGCCCTTCTTTCCTAAGCCCAAGAAATAAAAAAGATTTCAGTTCCAGAATACAAATCTACAGGAAACTCAACACCTTAATTTGCTAAAGAGCGTTTCTCAACAGCTTTGACATGTAAGACTCTCATATGTAGTATCTTGGTCTGAAAACACCTTTTAGTACTCTGTTCATTACGTATCCTGATTGATTCCAGTGAGAGATTTCTGACTAAGGGTAGTGTAAAATATTAAGTAAGGACTTCAGGATTTGGTGTGCTTACATTAAAGTCCCCAGTGTTGGAAAGGTTTATACATTTGCTTTAAATGTGTGCACTGTAAGTACGTCCTTTGAAGTCAGTGGGACAAATCCTCAGTTGATATCGATTGCTATTCCTCCACTGATTTCAGTGAAGTGATAACATTTATCGTAGCTGAAGACCTATCCCATAGGGACTAAGTGCTATTGTGAAGTTGCATGTTTAGAGGCTTTTTTCTGCACTTACACCAAGTCTGTTTCCTCTCTGTTCCCAGAACTTTCAAGCAGCCTTTTATAGTATTTCATTTCACTGCAGTGATGACAGGAGTTTCATTTTAATGATGGAAGAGAATCCTATACTTCTGTAGAGCATAAAATGTTATAAACAAAAGGCAAGTGATAAATCAGACCCACATACTATGCTTTACTTACATACTTTCAATGTATGTAGTTTGCTGCTTTTACTGGTATGGAATTCTTTCAGGTACGGTTTTCATGTGCAAAGAGATTGTACTCCCTTGTGCTATTTTTCACTCTCCTGAATTGTACATGGATTCTGTGAAAATGTGGTCATTGGGTTTTGGTTTTTTTCCTGTCGAAAGATGAAATCAAGTAGGATTTTTCATCCATGTTGTCACATCTGACAAAGGGCTTACAGGACAATTTATACTCTGAATTTTCACCTCTGCAGCCCCTTCTCTTTTTTCAAGTGTTAGGCTGATTTTAGAGTATGCTGATCAGAAACCACCCTCTGAGATTTCCCTGCATTTTCTCTTGTAACTTCTTGTATGCTCATGCAATGCCAAATGGAACTTGGCTGTGTGTTAGGCCACAACATACAATAGTCAATGTTTTTCATGGCTTATCCTTTAACTTTCTCTAATATTTGTTGTCTGGTTTCAGTGCCTATGGTAGCATCAAAATGAATGTTTAGGTTGATTTTCATAGACTTGTAATTAGACCCAGAAATTCTTTGGGAGGGAAACTAAAAGAAAAAATATGAAGCTATTTTTCCAAATGAGCTCTTTCAGAAGATAAGATGGAGCATAAAGGTTGGTACCAGGGAGGGTTGATGAGTTTTTTAAAAAACAGGCATCTGCATTAATAAAGATACAAAAATCTGAACTTAGACTCTTCCACACTGGAAATCCTGACAGATGAACTTTGGGGCAACAAGCTTCAGCTGCGTATGAGACAATTGGGAAAAGATAGGATCATCAGACTTAGCCAAATCATTTTGACATGGCAGTCCTTCCATAAGCAGAACACTAGTGTAAGGTTCAGGCTAAGTCTTTCAGTGCTGAATCAGGGAATATAAGTATTTTCACACTTTTCTGGAAAACAGCAAAATGATCTTGGGTAATTAGAAACAGTAGCCTTACTTGTAGACTCAGCAAATCATAAACTCTATAGCTACCTTTTTATCCAAAGCATGGTTCCCAGACCCCAGAAGACATGGCCTAAGGCCAAAATCCCTAACCCAGCCTTACTCAGGGGAGGAATTATGGTCTCTTGCTGAAGGAAGAATGTATGTCTCTTGCTTCTGAGGTAGCAGCAACTATGAGTGTGCTTAATTCTTCTGGGGGACCTTCTCTTGTATTGTTTTTCTGGAAACTTCTCCTGTCAGCTTCAAATGCTAAGTCAAGTTGCGTCCAGTTACCTTCAGCCAGAAACCTATCTGTTGGATGAAAATGGTGATGATAAAAGGGGGTAAAATACAGATCCTCTGATTTTAGGGGAAGGAGGATGAATTATTCCCCCATCTTGTGTGAAAATGTGAAGAATGAAAAGATGTATTCTTTGGAGGTATTAATCTTTAAGAAATGCATCACTGCAGGAACTTTGGGATGTATTCACTCTATGGAGACAATCTATCATTAGCAAACTATGCACTTTGCTCACCAGTAACCTATTGTTACTGCAGATTTTGCAGGTAGATTGTCACCCGTTTGCTGAGTTGTTTTGTGCAATCTCTAAATCATTGCAGGCCATCTATTTGAAAAGCGTTAGTGGAGGAAGCATAATGTGCTTTCATGGTAATGTAAAATGCATTAGAAATGAATTGCATGATGCTTACCTCTCAAATTACAGAAAAGACAATGACAACCATATGTGCAAATGCAAATTATATATAAAAATATCACAGATGAATCCCTGAGCTGTAACACTTGTTGTTCATTTCTATAAATATTAACATATCAGGATTTATTTTGACATACCACTAAGATAAGTGCTAGAACTGACAATAATAATGTATAATTTATGTCCTTCATATTACCTTAACATCACTGTGCTTACATTATTGCATAAATTAATTTAATGTTTCTGACATGCAGCAGATTATTCAAGCATTTGTTCTTTTGTCTTCTACTGGTTTCTGTTGCTGTTTTCCAAATTACAGAATATTATTATACTCTAATGTTTATTTTATGGTACATACAATTCATAAAGTCACTTTAAAGTTCTGAAAGCTTTTATTTAGCACTCAGATAAACATGTGTTGTTATATGATGTGGAAGGAGCATTAAAGCTTTTGTCTATTAAATAACTTTATGCTTGTGATGCAAATTGACAATAGCTGAGAAATGCAAAGCTCAGGATAAGTTGAATCTGCAGCCTGTACTGTTAGGGTACTTAGGAAGTGTACAGTTGGTACTCTCTGTGTGTGTGTAAATCTCTCCCAAATGCATGTAAAAAGTCCTAGCTTTAGCAAAAAATCTGTTGGGATTTGTCAGTTTGTTTGAACCACAGTCCTGTCATTACCTGGCCCATATGATAAGTTGTATGTAACCAAGTGTGCATTTTCATACGGCCACCAAACGCAAAGTTACATGCTTATTGCATCCCACTGATGCAATAAAACTGATGAGTTTTGCTTTGCACTTGAGGTGAGAATTTAACTTTTTATTTCATACAAAAAAATCCTCCCACAAAAAGCAGAATATCCTCTCTGGACATACAGTATCTTTTCTTTAAGTTAGAAATAAATTTCTAAGAATTGACAATTAAACCCCTTCATTTCTTTGCATTTAATACAAGTGAAAACTAGTTCGCTTTGAAAAAAAAACAACCAAGCAACAAACCAGCAGCATCTGTATCATTTCCTCTGTCTCAGATTGTTTCAACAATGCATAATTGGAGGCATTTTAAACACTCGGTAACTGTTAGTTAGTACCAGTTGTGCATCTTCACTGAATCTGGAGGAAAGAGGGGGTAATAAAGCCAAGCTGTTCACAACTCAGCCCAGGCCAGTAGCCTGGAGAACTCCAGGTGGAGGATTCTGAAGTTGAACCTCTTTGACTCTCGCAGTGTCCCAGGCAAGTATCACTCTTTTCCTGGGGCTAAAGGGAACATAGCATCACCTTTGGCTGTAACAGCTCCAGAGTATGAAGGACAGAATACACGTAGCAAGAGTTTTCCCTGGTAGATTATTTGGACTGCTTCCCTTGGTCTTTAAAGTCTTCATGGCTACATAATCACTACTCATTAGTATTTAAAAAAATTAAAAAAAAAAAAAATTTAAAAATCAAGTATGGGGACTGGCTTTGTCCTGATTCCATTTTGCATGTTCTCAGAAAAAAACAACAGTAGAGCAAAGCAGATTTACAATTTAAAGCCAGATTCACCTGTACAGTGTGGTAGTCTTATGTGCTTGTCCCAAAATCCAAAACCACTGTAAGCCTCATTTATAACCAACTAGCTGTTGGTGTGTTTAGCAAATTAGTGAATGTCCTCTAAAATGAATAAAAATTTTTCAATACCAATACTAAATAACAAATCATTAGAAGTATCATAGGCTTGCCTCTTGTGCTTGTTTACTGCTTTTGTTTGGATATTAAATAACTGTGGAGCTTCTCTGACAAAATGCTACAGGAAGGCAGAGCTAAGGTCAGGTTTATGTGTCAGCAATTTGGGAGAGGCAGATATAAATATATGAATATTGTAATAAACCAAAATCAAACAATACAAACACTGGAAAGACCCACTAAAGATTTGGACACTTGAAATTTCATTGCAGCAACCAATTTGTAGGCACCAGATCCTCAAGGTAGAATCCATAACCCTAAATTACATCTCTGTCTTTTCTGGGTAATGACTGAGGAAAGTTAATTTCCTCAAAAAGATAGTCTTCAAAATAATTGTCATCTGTGCAGGGAGCTACTAAACCCTGGACCCAAGGAAGGGTGTTTTCTAACATCCTGCAACTCTCCCAGTATAAGGTCCCAGGAGATGGGTAGAGGCTTCCATCCATCAGGGACCCCCATTGCAGGATGGCACATCCAGCTGCCTTTCAGGATAAGTATAGCATTACTGAAGGGCTTGCACTCCTACCAGTTCACACCCAGTTGATGTGTAAACACATTGCTTATCTCCTAGGAGATTATCCTAGTCATGATGATAAAAATTGCATGAATAGGGCAAGTGCTATCCCTTTATCTGTATGCCCCTGTGCCAAAAAGGATGCAAGATGCTTTGCATCAGAGCTGAATTCTGTGTCTTGTGATGGGAGATTTCTGGGGTTTAATTTTCTCTCTTAAGGAATGCTTTTGTATTTTACCTGCAATGATATAATTGGGATAGGAGGAAAAAGAAATGTTTTTCTGAATTGGCTTTTATTAATTAGAAGATAGACATAATCCATTTCCCAAAGAAATCTCACTCAAGACTTACTCTTAGAAAATCTGGTAGCAACTTGTTGCATTTGTTTGTTTGAGGACATTAGTAATCAAGGCCTTAGTTTGCTGTGCTGAGGGACTATTAATAAAGCAACCCCTTACATATATTTGCAGACTACCTCTGATGCTGCTGAGTACAGAGCCTCTTTGGAGGTGCTGGCTATGCTACTCTTGATGGTGGCTGACATAGAACAAAGTGGTCTGTTGGAATTTAATTGCTGCCCATGTATTTGTATATGAAACTGAACCAAAAAGCAGGCCTCCTCAAAGGATGCCAGGAATTATAATTTCACAGTATTCTGATCATTGAAAGTTCAACTTAAATGACAGATTTAGATGGTTCAGTTTAAATCCGAAGAAAGAACACAACACTCTTTTAAAAAGCAGTGGGTTTTGTGGTTGTTGTTTAAATCAGCTGTTGTTTAAAGGAGCATTGAAAACAATCTTTCAAGGAAAAACATTCAGTATTTTAACAGTCATTGTTTTCCCCCTGCCAAATGCTTGAGATGCTGCAATCTTATCTAAGACAGTCTCCCATTTTCACTGGAGTCTGCTCAGCAGTGGTAGAAAATAGAATAATCCTACTCTTTTGACTTACTTTGATGTAAATCGCTTTATGATTGGTCTTTTTCCACTTACCCCCAGGAATAGTACCATGTTTTGGTGGTTTGGGTTTTTTTGCTATAGGTTAAGGGAGAGGAGTTATTAAAAAATCAAAACGCTGCTCTGCAGACAGTGACGTGGAGCAACATCTTCAGAATTTTACTGATGAAGAGGCACAGGGGAGGCAATTGTATTCTGTGGTGTCTAACTGCAAAAGTTGTACTCTGACTAGAGCAGAATAGCTTCTTAAATGTGCAGGGGGAGCAGTCCTGTCTGATATCTGGTGCAGCAGCAGAAATTGCTTCCCACAGGAAAAGGAGAGATCCCAGTTTGAAAGAGAACTACAGGCAGGAGGCAATAATGCTTGAGAAAGAGAAAAACTGGTAAGGGGGTGTAGGTGGTAGTAGATAACACTTTAAAGCACTTCAGCAGCATATCAGAAATGGCATGCTGCAGTAGTCCTTTAGGATGAGAAATGAGCAGCTGAGCAAAGACCATAACTAGGTGATGGAACTGCAGCTGATGGCAATTATTAACATAGGTATCAGCTGCAAACCAGAGCTGAGCTCAGAAACATAAAGCCTTTATGGAGAGTAGAGGGAATGGAGAGAAGAGGATGTACCTGAGGTTGCTAGAGAGGGGGGTAATTCAACTTTCTTTATAAGTTTAGCTTAGTGTCCTGTGATGCCCCTATAGTAAGCAGTCAGGACAAGAAAAAAAGGTAAAGAAAAAGAGTAAATATGTTGAATGTAGCCTTCTGGAAAAAGGCTCGAAGAGCGAGATGGCAGGAAGCAGTCAAGAAGAGAACAAAGCAGAAAGAAAGGAAGCATATATAATAGCAAAGCTTCTCCCTAAAGTATTAAAGATATGATGTGCTCACATATATGCCTCTGCTTCAGTAAATATTTACTAGCTGTGGCAGTAAAAAAAGTTGTGTGAGGTATGCAAAGGACCATATTAAGAAGAGCCATAATACTTCAGGATACTGGAAGCAGTCTTGGAGGAGCCAGGTAACTTTGGTTTGGTTGGGGTTTTTTTGTTAGACGGTCATGGTTGCAGTCTCAGAGAGACTAACATGTACACACGTTGGCAAACTACTGTTAGGTTGAGACCAAGAGCTTGCCTACACTTGAAAGTGACAGTAGAGCTGTAAAAGTCTGTAACACCAGTGATCCCTAGTCTGGATGCAGCTGTACTGGCAAAACTAACTCCCAAGAGAGAAATTAGCTATGCTGGCAAAAGCTCAATTTTGCTGGTAAAACCACATCTATGCTAGGGCCTTTTGCCAGCACAGCTGTGTTGGTTGCAAATTCCATGTCCTCGCACCCCTGACTTTCTGCTAGCAAAAGTTTAGTAGAAAATTTGCCTCAGAAAGAAAATAATAAGGAGATTCACTTGTATTTATTCAAAGCTACTCGTTTTAATATAGAAAGTAAGGCAAAATCTCTATAATGTTATAGTTTATTCAGTCTCTATTTAGAGCTTTTCTCACTTGCATTTTGTAAATGTTGATTTTTATTTTGTGTTGAGCACTTTAATACCAAATCATCAAGAACGCAATCTAGTAACCTGAGCCACATTACAGCTTCAATACAGCACTGCCTCATTCTGTGCTAAACCACAGTTCTTTGATAAAAAACATGATAAAGAGCTACATTGTACAAAACACAGTATAGCCAGCTGCAAATATTCCAGGGCTATCCAGTAGTAAAATAGCATAAAGTACGGAATGTGTGGAGGCTGATGTTCTCATTCATTCCTCGATATATATATATTTTTTTAAAAGTAAAAATCAGATAAAGAAGGCCATGTAAAATCTGCCTGCCATCAGCTGAAAGCATCAAGAAAACCGAGTGATTTTATTGCTTATCTGCCAAATGAGAACACAGTGCAAATATAGATGTACTTTCAGAGCTCTAAACTAGATTTAAGAGTGAATTAAAGCTCCAGATTATTTCTCCTCTGTGCTCTGAAAAATGGGGTTGGACCTTGCTTTAGCAGGTCAAATCATACTGATTTTACCACGTTGATTGAGAAAGAGTATGACTCCTCCTAAGTTTTCTTAGTGACGCTGAAATATGTTATATAACGAGTCTTCAGAAAAATGTGTATATGTAAAGGAATGAGATGTAGGCTCTTTCCAAGAGGCCTGTGTAATGAACGAAGTTGATGTATGGGACCTCTATGCCCAGCTTGCTTGTTGGTGAATCTGGTGCAGATTCTCTTTCCAAACGGGAGCAAAAAAGCAATGAAGTAGCTTTGAAAGTGTACAGACATGCACAAGTGCAACCAGAACAGAATAATTCTGATCTCTAATGCTGCTGAGCTACATGAATACTAACAGCAAAATGAAAGGTAAAAACAAGTAATTCTGTGAGCAGAGGAACCACTGTGGACTCATTTTTGATGGAACTGCATATAATGCTTGATAGTGAAATCTGACATTTTCCCCCAGCTTGAAGGGATCTCCTGTCTTACCCTAGGGTTATCATCCTGGTTTTTCAAAGACAGAAAATTAGTTTGGTCTCCCCAGTGTAAACTTTTCTGGTGACCAGTAAGTGCACAAGCCCAGCTTGTAGCTTTTCCTTCTATTGACAGCATGTTTTCACTCACTGTAGTATCTTTGATACTAGTTCTACTTGCAAATGTGCTGACACGGGAAGCTTTGAGGAAAAACAGATAAACAAATGTGATTGCATCAGCCTTTTTTTCTGAGGAAATCAGGTTTAAAAACCCATTTGCATATCTCTATATAAAGAAGAGTGCTTTGGGTGACCCTTTCTTAAAAAATATTGCTCAATAGGTAGAATATCTTTTTCCAAAATGCTACCTGAGTCTAATGACAGTTGTAGGAAAACTCTCTCTTGCTAGGCATATCCTGAAGTAGTGCCAGAGGCTTGCTGGCTTTAAGACATGTTAGGAGTTATTCATAACTCAGTGTGGGTACCTACTAGCACTGGAATGTGCAAAGTGATTTTTCGAAACCCACACAAAATCTTCAGAAGATGGTCATATTTGATGTAGGCTTTTTCATGCTATAGAGACTGTGCATAAGAAATGATAGCATGCATAAATAGTGCCAAGACTTGAAATTCCAGCCTTTTCCCAAGGAGGCAGTTCCCACATCTTTTTTTTTTTTCTATTTTTTGGTCATGCTGTGGCCAGGAGATGACTAGAAAGTATGGTATTCATTGTATTTTTGACATGGTGAAAATTACACTTGTGCTGCTGTAGTTCTGAGTGAATATCTGTGATATCTAATTATGGCAGTAGCACCAAAGCATTAAAAGGAATTTCTGCACAGTCACAACTTGTCAGGAAGAAAGCTTAAACTCAGATTTGTTTAAATGGTTTCTGTTTTGTTTTCCTAGAGCTGTTAACACAGGCTAGGCCTAAGTCTGGCTCTGCTGAAAAACAGCACCTCTCCTGAAGCTCCATGAAATATATGGGTACTGTGGTTGTTGCAAGGAATTCTAATGATAACTTGTTTTTCATTAAAAATGAGCAGCTTTGTGACTAGAGATACAAAACTAGAATTTGATCTCTCTAAATTTTTTCTTTTTATTCTTCATTGTCATATACTAAAGTTTCTTAGGCCAACAAAGGGAACAGCCTTAAAGAAACATACCAATTAATAGGGTGAATGCGATGACTAAAATCTATGCAGCATATTCAGAAACATTACAAGAGACTTGAAGTGATTCTAGGTGACAAATCATGCAGCAGAATATGTCGATGTGATGCACTATACAGTATAGACTATCATCATGATACCTGTTTGAGATCAGGAAAGAATTTCCTATATTGGCTGATGACAGGTCAGTATTGATTACTGAAAAAGGATGGCAGCTGTTAGGGTGAAGGTCTAGGCATGGCATAAAAATCTTGGTAGAGCAAAGATGAGAAGTGCTGTCAAATATTCCTGCCATGGAACCTTGGACTACTTGTTAGAGAAACATGTATTTTATTTTTTTTTTAAATTAAAGTCTGTGTGATTTTTTTTTTTCTTCTAAAAATCTTGAAGTAGTGAAATTTATTCTGAAAAGTTGAACTTTTGAGTCTCTTCTAAAACCATAAGTTCCTTTTGTTTTAATTCTAACTTCCTGAAGATCGTTGTAACCTGATACTTTTCATAAGTGTCAGGTCAACAGATCTCTAAATATATTTCTTTCCATGGTGATAAAATAATCTCTTAATGAAAGCCTGAGTTTGTAGGGGACCTTCTAAGTCACAGAATACTTCCAGCCTCTGATAACATTAAATAAATAAAGAATTTGTCTGCTCTTCTCACTACAGAGATACATCCCATATGTTTGTTGTGCTTATTGTCAGTAGAAAGAGAGGTCAAACAGCTATTCCTTCCTGTACTGTTTTGTGTCAATGTACAGGAGATATGCCAAAGAAGTTTGGGGTCTTGCATTCCAGCAGCGAGGAACTACTTTGCTCTGTGACAGAGAAAGGATTGCTTGCTTGGTTTTTCTTTTACTTGTGGAAGGTCCATTGAATCAGCCTCTATGTTAGGAAGTAAATAAATAGTATTTTGGCAGTCTTTTCAGATTACACGGAAAATGTGAAGTTTACAGGAGATCATTGGGGTAAATAACTTCCTTTCTGCAAGTGGTTCAGTGCGTGGCTGTAGACATGATAGAGCAATTTGAATTGGCATCAATTAAAGGTCAAACAGATGGTTATCCCTTTACTTGCCTTGGGCAGATGTGCTTTTCATGTTGTTTTTTTATTTGAATTGCCAAGTATACACGAATAGGTGATGTAAGGAAAGATTCAGCTGCCTTCCCCTCTTTTTTCTGACCTGAGAAAGTATGGTCCTGACCTATAGAAATTCCCCAATATCAGATCAGGCTAAGCAACAGCTTTTATTGCTTCACAGACTCATTCTTTTGGAGCTAGCCTGTAGTTTATGGCTGCTGAATAACTGAATGGTGGGTAGGAGAGAGGAAGCTTAGGGGAAGATCATCGTTCCCCACCATGCGGTGTGCGGTGATCCCTGTGAGTGACTAATTCTCTGGGGTCGGAATGAAGGGAAGTAGGGACACAGCTGTCTGCACTTTTTGACCAGTTTTGCAGTAAAATGCCTTTTGTGATGTATGAGGGAGCAGGTTTGGAGTGTGGGCGTTTGGGCTGTCTCTGATCTTTTTGATGCTTTTTCCTTTTAACCAGGCCTGGTCTCTGACTAGGTCTTTGCTTCTATCCGTGCACTAGCAGCCCGACTCTGCTAGGCTGCTGTACCAGCTGGGGCGGGCACAGCTCACCACCCTGTCTGTGGTCTCCCACCCCTCTGGCAAAGCAGGAGTGCGGACGGAGCTTTCTTGCTCTAATGGCTGTGAAAAGCAAACGCAAGTGGAACACACTCTGCAGATCAATTCTGAACTGCTGAGTGAATGCTTTCAAAAAACATTTTCTTTGTTTGCCCATTTTCCTTTTTTCTTTTTTTTTTCTTTTTACTTTTTCTATGCCGTGGCTTCCAACCCTTCCAGCTTGAAAGGCAAAGACATTATTTCAAGACTTTTAGGGTTCTGAAATCAATAAATGGGGAAGATTCTCCGCTTTGCTTTTGAGCAGCAAAAAAGGACAAAAGCCACCCCTTCTGGATGCAGACACGCAGAGAGCGCATAGATGGGTTTTATTTTTTGTAAGCTTTAGTACAGAGTGTATCTCTTGATAAGAAGACAGGATATAAGAAGAAGAAGAAGAATTGTTGAATGGTAAAGCAGTCATAATCTGCATTTGGTCAGTGGTCTTCGGGGGCTTCAAACCAGATGACCTGAGCCTGAAGGCTGTTCTGACTTCAGTGGGAGCAGAGTTTGGGGATCAATGGTTCCGTGTCGGTTTCTCCTTCTCTTCTCTTTCTTGGGCTATCCTACCTAGAAAAGTCCTGGTTTTTAATACACACACTCCAAAACACCAGCGGAGCAGGGTGTTTTGGGAACCCCCTATGTGGGCTGTAAGACCCCTGGTTAAAGAACAGAATTGGAGTGCATTTCTGGCTCCCTGTCTGGGAAATGCGTGGTGAATCAAAGTAGCAGTGACATGCTTGCTCTCCCTCCTGGTAGAGAAGACCCTGGCCTGCAGGAGCGAAGGGCTTGCTGTTTGCCTTCACAGCGTGTAGGACAGCCCAGTGCTGTGAATCTGCAGAGCCCTGGTGTGGAGGGGAGCAGACTGCAATCCAGAGGGGTGCTTTTCGCGGCGTGTGATCTGTGTGTGTGATGAAAGGTGGTTATCTGGCTAGAAGCCCTGCAGGACATGGTAGGAATGAGAAGCTCCTGGAAGGAGGACTCGGTTATGTAGGAATTGCTCTAAAGAGGAAGATGGAGAAGTGCAGAAAATGAGGTGGATCTGCAGTGAGATAGTGTGGCAGGGAGGAAGGTGGACAATACAGAGTATACAGAGAGTTAGGAGGACAGTAGTACATGAGAAGTGAGGAAGGTGAACAGAGGGAACAACAACAAAGCCATTTGACTGTAACGGGCTGTGAAATGCAAAGGAAAAGAGAAATTAAGTTAGTCTCAAAATGCAAAATACATGTTTTATTAATCAGATAGAACTGCTAGATAAACTTCTTTCCCCCAAGTCACCAGGATAATCTCTTTATTCTACTACAGCTCATCCACTAGTCTAGCTGGCATGAGTTATAGCCCTTTACAAAATGGGCATGTATTGCAAGCAAAGCTGACCTGTAAAATAAGAGCTTTCTTAAATGGGGTACGAAGAAATTATTTGGCTCCACAGACAAGATTACAGTCGTCTTTAATGAAAATTTTGTATTAGACTTTCCAAAAGAGATAGAGGGAGGCCTTGCAGCAATTGCATAATTTTAAATATTAAGGGTGTAAATTTGATAAAGCCTCAAACCATGCATGAGGCTTAATTTTTCCATATTTTCAAGATGGATTGTACATTGGCTTACGAAGTTCAACTTTGTTTCTGATGTTTTAAAATTGAGTTTACTTTCTAGTACGTCTTTGATTTCCTACCAGTTAGTTTCCTGGATTATAAGCAGGGAACACAATAGAGATATGGTTACATCCTGTTACATATGCTTCTTTGAAACTTTGACCCTTTATGGATGCTCTTGTTTCCTTGCAATGATTTTTTAGTGTTTACTTTTACTTGAGAGAGAAGAATGTATAATCAGTCTCTGCTAATTTTATTAAGGGTAGTTCTCAAAATGAAGGATGGTGTGGGACTGACACTTATGGCAGGAATTTGTTCACAAACCTAAGCATTGGTCCAGTATTGCAACTCACTTGTAAGAACTGCTTGCATGATGCAGACTGGGGCAAATGAATGGTGTGTTTAGCCAAGTGTGTTTTCTTTGACAATTGCCAGAAGCAGAGACATTTCAGAGAAAACAGTCTTGCTTCTGCAACTCCACTGTGGTAGGAAATGTACTGCAGGAGCACTCTGAAAACTGACTTTGCTATAAACAGAACTCAGAGCCAAAAAATATTTTTTTCTGCCTTAGTGAGCATAAGTGTTCTTATTGACACAAAAATGAAGTCTCTGTTTTTACTTGTGTCATGTTGAGCTGTTTGATAATTCAGTTACTAGTAACAATTGTGTGTGTTATATGTATACATGTTCAACAGGATGCTTAAATAAATTACTTGCATAATTGTGCAAAATGGAAATGAATAATTTGCTGTCAAGTAGGTCCTTGCAAACAGTAATTTACCCAAGAAACTCTTAAGGACAGCATGGGAGACAGGAAGGAAAGAAGAGAAAGGGAGAAAAATTGAACAACAGAGGAAGCAGACTATATAGAGGAAGTGAAGATGCAAGAGCATGGAACACTCGGGAACAAACGGTATGAGTTGGCCATGAGTAGATTCAGGTTGAAAATCAGGAGCAAACCTAACTATCAGAGCACTGAGAGACTAGAACTGCCTTCCATGAGACCTATGGACCATAATTACTGTTTCCAAGGTGGAGGTTTAACTGCTTATGAAAGGCTTTATATAAAGTGTGCAGCTACGAGGCCAGGAGCTGATAGTCCAGGTAGCACTCTCACATTCTGTGTTTCTGCAGGAAGCTTGTGCATATGGTTATCCTGTGTATAGCTTGGAAGTGAACATAAAATGACTATAACATGCTGCTTATTTTCCCATGTCAAACTATAATCTTGAGTATGGACAGTAGGCAGTTAAGGGTCAGACTGTATGTTGCACAAAAAACCGTGGCATATCCTTTTATTTCCAAAAATATATTATTAATAATAAATGTCACAGTAATCATTATGAGGCTACAGCTTATCTTGCATTCAGAAAGTGGAAATCTCCTTTACTAAGTATTTCTGTTTTTTTGTCTTTAGTAGTTACTCTTTTATATGCAGTCACATAATAACACTAGACAGTAAATGGTAGTAGTCAAGAAGATTTAATTTGTGTTTTAAAAATTTTTCACGTGAGACCCAGTCCTCACCTCTACTGAGAACAGGCAGAGGGACATGAGCAGAATCTCTGCTAAGGTTATTACAGTTCAGCCTACAAAGTTGGTGACATTCTGGTTTTAGTCTTTATGTAGATCCACATGTGAAAATTATACTGATTTTTTTAATAACAGAAGAGTGTTTGCGCACAAGCCAATCGATTCCCAAATCCATCTGTTCAGACCAGTATGTTATGCACTGTAAATCAGGAAACTCATGAAAAATGAAAAGCGGTGTTATCGTATTAGAGAATTTTGCTCTTTTTGGCAATACATATATAATGCCAGTTCCCATAATCAACTAGACTTTTCCCTGTACTTTCAGAAGCCTGCAGGCTAAATGGAAGTGAATGCTGTGGGCATTATGGTCTTGATTATATGGTATATCCATTTTCATATCCTGGATGTCTGACCGTAGCCTCTGGGCATCTGTAACGGAGGAGCAGGTCTACTAACTCATGCATTTGTTACTTGTGTCTACAGCTGCACTTTATAATGGTTTGGAGCACTTCTGCTGTTAAAACTGCTGTAAGAACTATTTTGAGTAAGTCACCCTGAATGGCTAATTCTGTTCTGGCTATTAGGTTTCACAGGTACAGCTCCTCATTAGATTCCAACTATTCTTCCCTGAGACTGCCATGCTTTCCAAGTTCTATTTTCATTCCTTTTTTCACCCCTGTTCCTCTAATAATCAGTGTCCCCATGGGCACCTAAAAGCTTACACAAGCTTGAGTCACTCAGAACAATGTTTCAGTATTAGGTTCCTATGATGAGAATGTGGGGTATCATGCAGAAAACAATAAAATATGTTTTTATAGAAGACTGAATTGGAGGGTAAGGGATAAGGAGGAGGTATAGGGAATTTGTATTTTACCTTGTGGGTCTTCTATAAAATGTTATCTTACTTTTCATTTTAAACTAAATATTTCTATTGTTGGGAGGAAAAAAGTAAGAGTAAAACTTAGTGTTTGGTTTTGTTTTTTTTTTTTTTCTTTCTGTTAAATGCACTAGTTTCAGTTTCTGGAGTTTTGACTTCTTGCTCAATGTTTCAGTTTACCCACCTGAATGTAGATTTATCAAAATGCAAGAGGAGACATTTTTCTTCTACTTTCTGGGGAAAAAATCTTGGTAGTGCTAATAGGAGCTAACCAGAGAAGTCACAGAAACTCAAAGTAAGCAAGCTGAGCAGTCTTTGTAATTTTTGTGAGGTGGTTTGCTTTCCCATCTTGAAACTCCTCTTTACTTACTGTCTTCTCCTGCACCTTGTCCCTGAAATAGTTCTGCTGCTTCTCAATACATGTTTTCCTCCAAACTGTTGTGGAGCCCAGCTATTGATAGTCTCCCCAGTATGTATGTGTATATATATATATATTATATAGCAAAATGCTCTCTTGGGTCATGGGTGGTTGAAATTTTCACTGGGGATCCTGTTCCCAAAAGTCCATGCCTTGAGCCTGTGGGTACAAAAATATATTTAAACAACAATGCTTGGGGTTGGGGGTGGTGGTATTGGTGTGGGGGTTTTGTTGTTTTTAAATTGTGGGTTATTTTTTAAGACAGATTCAGTCTGAGTAGTAGTAATTTTAATTTGTTTGGGTGGTGACTTGAGGCTATTTGACCTGCCTGGCTTGCTTCACCTAGTTTGGTGTGCTGTTCTCCTGCATGGAAGCAGGATATGGTATCTCCATTTGCACAAATTGAAGGTCCAGTCCTCTTGGCTGGCTGTATGAAGAGTAACTTTCTCCACCTGTACTTTTGCAATGATGGTGCTGCTTGGTGTGTGCATCCCCAGGCAATTTGATTCCTTTTAAAAAGACTTTCTGTCAGTCTGAAACTTGTGCTCCTGACAGTCCTGGTTAGTGTCATGCAACTCACCTAGCCAGTTCAAGTGGGGAACCAGGCTACTGCAAAGAATGAGGCCCAAGACATGCTTTCTCTAGCCTTGGAGAAAATGGTTCTGTCTGTGTGACTAACCTACCTTCCTGATTTTCCTACAAGACTATGAAGGCTTGGGAAGGACTCATGAAAAATCACGAGTGAAAAGGCTGAGAACAGGCTGGGTAAGGATGAGAGCTGTAAAGTTGTTGTGGTGAAAGCCCTACAAGTATCCCATGTCAATACCTGAAATTCTGAATGTATATATGACTTGGAGCAGTTATGCTGGACATGGTATATATGCAGAAAAGACAGTCTTTGCATTGAAGCATTTATGGTTTCAAAAAGCAGAAAAAAAAAAAATTCTGCTGTTCCCATTTTACAGAAAGGAGCAAGAAAGGTGAAATATTTAGCTTGAAAATGCCCAGGAAGCCTATGATAAAGTAGGAAACAGAGCTTGAAGCTTTTGTGTCCCAGTCAGAGTTCTAAAGAAGGACTAGCTTTTAAAAGGCACATGTCCCAAATACTCTGTTTATTAATAGTGATTTACATAACAGCTTGTAGCCCCATTTCAATATTACAGAATAGGACTCACTCTTCGTTTGTGAAAATGACCTGGATTTATATCAGCAGTAGTAAAATACTGTCGCAGTGAAGGGCTGTGAAGAGGGGGGAGGGAGTATGAAACTAAAAATAAGAAATATGTACAGTACATAATTTTAACAATGTTATCTGAAAGACAGTAAAAATAGACTCAATTAGATATTGTCAGAGCTTTTTTTCTCCATGCAGCTGCCTAGCCAAATATGACAATTTTTCAACAATATAAAAGTTCTAACACAATGCATCATACATTGTACTGAATTCATTAACACTTTGCTACCTTAAACATCATTGTAAAGAAGGAAAATAATGTAAGGGAAGCTTGTCATTTTTTGTTGTTGTTCTTTTGTTTCTGTGACATGTTTGGAATTGTACGCCTGTGAGAGTTTTGTGATCTAAATTTAATGATCCTAAAAGGGATTTAGTAAGATATTGTTCTTTTCTCCTGCAGACATCCCTAGGCTGAGTGCTACATGAAAAGTGTGACTCAATTATACAAAAAATGTAATTTATCTTTAAAAATAAAAAGCCTTTTTATGCAGTATTTCCACAGGGAGGTAGGGTTAGTGTAGAGCTTTCCCAGTTCTGCTTTGCAACAGTGTAATTCCCGTAGAATGACAATTTGCATACAGTGTACAGAGTATCTATGTGCACATGTGTACCCCCCTTTTCATGAATAAAGACATTATGGTGACAGTCAATATATTTGGCTTTGATTTGGCATTGAGATCTGCAGATTTCTGCTCTTATTCAGTGTTGTCAATTTATAGAATTAATAGAGTGGACAGTTGGTCACAGTGCAGATATTAAAACTTTTAAATTCAGATCTTCAGCTGTATTAACCTGCGTTAGGCTGAAATGTTGGGTCCAGTTCTAATCCTTGTTGTGCAAACCAGCTCTTTTAGCTACCATTTTTTTAGAGTACTATGTTCATGATAGACATTTGCAAAATTATTGGGGGTTATGTTGGAGTTAAAAGTAGGAATAATGTGTTGATCATATAAAGTAAAAAAACCCACTGCTTTGGGCACAAGAATATTTTTTGTGGATATAATGTGCTCTGTCATCTATATATGGCTTGCCCATCTTGAACTACAGAGAAAGCCTCTAGGACTGAAGAAGAATCTGATGCATTTTTGAAAGGAAATAATGCTGAAGAATGGGAAAACATATTGTTATTGGGCAATATCCATAAATTTATAAATTTCTTATTTTTTCTTTTGCCTCAATTTAGTGCAATGTGTACTTCTGGCAAATTATCTGGAAATATTGCATTTCAAGCTGGACAAAACTTAACCAGGGTTCTTTTGCTATGCCCTTTTGCCCTTAGCCCTGGCAATCAGGAATGATACCTACCCTGTGTGCTCAAAGCATGAGGAAGGAGGATTGCTGTGGTTAGTTAATCAGGATATGGTAGGTGATAGCAGTTAGTTTCTGGGAGGTTAGACTAGAGTCATCTTCACTCCTAACAAGGAATTCATAGCTGTATGGATCTAACTTTCCTGTTGCTGTCTTCTGTGGCACCTGTCAGAAGTAGTCATTCACTGCTGTTTGGCTTGTATTGCTTCTCGGGAGTCTGCAACTCCAGCCCAGGAGTGACAGAAATGTAGAATGTCAGTTTGACATGGAGTTTGCATTGCTATAGGTACATGCACGTACAGGATTATCTCTGTTTCTCCTTTCTAAAGCGGACTTTGGAAAACTGCTTCATTTTTCAGATACTGCTCACACTTTATATGAAAAGGAGTAGAGGAAGCTTATGAGGGCGAAAACTGCAGAGCAATGAATTTCCCTAGGAATCTGGTCTTAATATTTACACTGAAGAACTGATAAAATTTTGAGTCCGACAGCAGCCTATTTCAGCTCTTTAAAGATGTTCTCCATATAAAATTGTAAAGTTTCTTGGCAACTACATATCAAACTTGGGAAGGAGGTGTTGGAACTGTAGAACTTCGAATTTGTAAATCACTGCAATGTCATTTTCATCTTTAGGTGGCATCTTCTCCCAAATTAAACTGGGTTCCAGATGGAAAGGTACTGTACCAGTCAAACACTGAAGAGATTAAGCCAACTAAAGAGACAGTAGGATACACTATGCTATGATTAGCATGAAAGAGCAAGACAATATTTATCAGGGAACCGTTAAACAATGCAAGCAATAAAAATGGTGCTGGAGATGGTGAAATACCCTGTGCTGAGGCAGTGCTCTCCTGTTTCACCTTCTTAATTTCAACGTAATACACCAGTCTGCAGTGGCAAAAATAGTGGAATTGATGAAGGTGGAACCTCCCCCCCCCGCCCCCAACTTGAACTGGACATCTATGTGAAAGCCTGGAAGCAGACTGGCTAAACTAGATATTTCAGTCATCACCGATATCATGGGAACAAGAGATGACACAAGTAACACTGGCTGTTCTAATGACACATGATGTAGAAAACCAGAAATCATGGAAGATATGTATTTTCTGAGTGTTGTAGAAAAAGCGTGCCGCACTGAACATTCATGTCTACATAGGCATAAGAAAATTAACTCCATCCTGGCCTAACCCAGTACAATATGTGCCTAACTTTGTAAAAAGTTTGTTTAAACTATGCCATGGTGGAAAGACATGGAAAGTCAAAGAGCTGATTTTTTTTTTTTAAGGTGTGGAGGGACTCCTTAAACTCAGTCCCTTTCTGCATCAACTTACCAAGTTCATTCTTCTTACCATTCCACACTGTGTAATGATTACCTTAGTTCCAGCTTTGCTGAGACTATGCTTCTATCTTCAACTGGAACTTTTTTAACAAAATCTGTAACTACAATTAAATTTAAACCACATAAAATTGTATGCATATGCTAGTAAAACATTTCTATTGCACCTATCTATATATAAGAAGAGCCTTATAAGACCTGCCCAAGCAAAAAAATCCCAAAGACCTTCATGGATGTTTTGCAATGTATTAATTTGAATTTTTCAGCCCATCTGGAGGTCATCCAGTTGTATTTATGGTCTGACAGGCACCAGTACAGATTGAGTTCTGTCTCTGCATCGAACCCTGTAAGCTTCATCATAGCACTTTGCTGGACTGAATGTCTCTGCTCTAGCATTGCTGTGTGGCCATGACGTACAGCTAAAACCTGCTTATATGTGTTGAGCATCTTGTCCGGTATGGCAGTTAGTCTTTGGTAATATTTCTGGTAATTCTTTGCTAATACTGAAGTAGTCCACTAGTAGGCTTTGTGACAGCACTCTTCAGAGAGTAAAACAGCAACATAATTGAAAGTATGTGCTACTAAATTATGTGTAGCCACTTCTAATTTGGGAATATGCAGTTTACTAATCCTTTATTTAGGGATACAAGGCCTGATATCTTAGAGTTCAACAGAATTAATTACACTTTGCCAATCAGGCTTGACATTTGATTTATTTACTCTATGAATTTTACCTTAGGATTCAATGGGAGCAAGAGGGAATGGGACGATCTTGCACTAAATTCTGCTCATGTTCGCTAAGGCACTCGTTGCTGCTTTTCATAGCATTGCTATGGACTTTTAAACTGTTGAAGGATTTCTGTTCCAGAGAGGTTTGTTTGGTGAATCAGTCCCTCGTCTTAGTTACGAAAGTGTCCATTTGTTAGAGCTCTTCAAGATCCTTTCAGATGAAAGATGTTAATAGATGTTAAGATAATGGGTACATGCAAGATTGTCGTCATTAATAAATATTGAAGAAAAAAAAAGCTCTCTGTCAACGATGTAAAATAACACCAATGAGTATTTAATCTGCTTTTTTAATTGAATTTTCATCTTAAAGAGGGGAACTTTTCTTCTTGTTTGAAAAATTGAAATAGAAAAATGAATATTGAAATGTATTGGCTTGGGATTTTCAACGCAGTTTAAATAACTAATTAAGAAAAAGTTGCAGGGAGGAAAAACATTAAAATATGCAATAATTTATTTTTAATAAGTGTAAAACAGATTATTTTAATTACCACATTTTTAAAAATACGGGGTAAATAAAATGCCTTAAATTGTCATTCATAGAGATTTGGAATTGAAGTGTAGAGATTAAAGCCTTTTATCAGTAGATGTAGACAAAAGACCTAATGAATAACGAACACAGAAATTAGCTGAAATGACAGAACCCCCTATGCTACATATTTTTTTCTTGGTTTCCCTTGCTCACTGGCTTTTTTCACTTCTTTGGCGTTGCTTTTTAGAATAAGCTGTTAGCCAGGTGAGGTTTCATGATATCTTCTATATCAGTATTTCATTTTTATAAAGCTTTAAAACTGCTTTTAAATACACCTCCTTGCCTTTAGAATAACAGCTACCTGGTTGACCTCTTCTGCTGCACAAGGGCTTAAAGGTAGATGCTAGTCCATATAATTTTTTTTTTTACACTTAATTTCCAGTCACCCAGGTTTCCATTGAAATCTTTGTAAGCAACGTTGCCAAAATCACCTAACGCCAATCAAGCTTTGGCAAAGGCTGCACGCCCTGGCTGGAGTTAATATTTTATATTACTACATAAATTTTGGATCCAAGTGCTCCCTATTTATCCTGCAACTTTTCTGGAGGAGTTTTGTGGAGCCATCCGTTGTCTGTCAGTGTATGAATGCAGTTCTCTGAACCAGGGTGTCTCTTGGAGAATTGTATATCGTAGTGAAGATTTCTCCCTTTTGATGTTACAAATGCAGCGCAGAAATAGAGCACAACTGAGCAATATTTGCTGTGTTATGTCAAGTGGGGGTAAGGTTTCCTTTTCTGTGTAAGCACGTGCTTTTTTTGACTCGCTCAGAAACGTCTAAATGACATGCACTGTGTGTTATTCACTTCATGTTTATCCAAAAGCAGAGTCTAACCCTGAAGTGCTGTGTTTGTCCTGGTTGTTATAAGATTGTATGCTCATTGTGCATAAATGAGTAATTGTCCTTTAGAGGCCTGTGCTTTAGTTCAGTCTGCTGGGGCTGCTGAGCCAACAAGCACAGAAAGAGCTGTACTTTGGCACCATCCCAAAGAGTTAGAGGTCGTGAGCCAAAAACCCTAGGAAAGGCTTTCAGCTTTCCCGTCAGCCCAGTGCGCTGGAGTTCAGAGCTGCTGATCTCACCTGGAGCCGGGCAGCAGCAGGAGCGGGGGGCAGCTCTCTCCAGGGGAAGGAGCCTGCGAGTGCTCCACGTCTTCCAGCACTGGGGGAAGCTGTCCCGCTACCGAGCGGGAAAACAAGTCATCTTTTGCCTCTAGTTTTCATGAGAAACATTTGTTCTCCTCTTTGCTCGTTCTCTTATGCCTTTGATCCCCCCCCCTAATTTAAGAGGGAGAAGATATGCTGAGAAATGTCTCTCTGTAAGCCAGAATAGTTCTGTCGCGTCTCCCTCTCATTTTAGCGCTCCACATCATCTCAGTGGGGAAAAATCATCTGGGAGGTCACTGGCAGTTTTGCTATTTCATAAGGAAACATTAAAGATGGGAGGATTTGCCCCGATGGTAGCCAAAAGCACTCAGGCTCTGCCAGGATTTAATTCCTTGTGAACTCTGACCTGGAATGAATACAACATACGTGCTACTGTTCCTCTATAATTTAGCATCCCTTTTTCCTGTGTGGTTTTTTTTCTCCCCCTTTCCTCTCTGTTAAACCCGGCAGAATGGTTTACCCTTTATAACTAGTATCCCTGCAAGGGAGAGACTCTCGCTGTTTTTACAGGCCTCTCAAGGCTCCCGCTAAAAGGTCCTGGAGGTTTGCCTTCGCTTGCCTTAGTAATGTTGCTGTTTTTGGATCCGAGGGCCTCCAGTTCAAATCCCCCCAGTAGAGTCGGATTCCTCACAAAGTAAAAAGGCACTCCTTGGATTAAAGAAACTGATTGAGTGCCGCTGTGTAGACCACTAATGTGCTACAAGGGTACTCAGTTCTTTAGCAGGGATTGCGGTGTGCTGCTAGGGGACTTCTCAGGCACTGTTACTTAGAAATTACATGGTGCTACACCAGCTCTGGGACTTGCAGATTTGCATTCACTCGGCAGCTTCATTAACAATTTTAACTGGGACATATTTAGACTACTCAAGCTGCTTCTATAGGGTTGATTATTTTGTCTTGTCCTTAGAAAACAGCTTATCCTTGTGAAAATAACATATAAATTGTACTATTATATTTAGTGCTGCAAGCTTTGCTGTTGCTGTTAGTTTTCTTTTCCTTATGAAGCTGTGGAATTTCTGACAAATAATGCCTTCCGAGTTAAAATCCACCATCGTAAGAACATATTCTGTGCCTTTTCCATTCTCTCAGTGAATTCTATGAACCACTGTCGTTAGCATGACTATTGCCTAGAGAATAAAGAAAAGGGAGAAAGGATGTTTCAATGAGTAAGACACAAGATGCTTCAGACTTGTCACCTGATCCAGGGAAAATTATTAAATCCCTGTGTACCTCCATTCTAGCTATAAAGCACGTGTCATAATATCTGCTCACCTCTGGAGTGTTGTGTGTGTCTTAATTTGTTGAAGGATTTTTAATCTCTTCTCTGGAAGCTTTTATGGAAATGAAAGTGCTACTCTCGTGACCGCAGGTGTGTTGTGGTTTTCTGCTTGTGAAATATGCAGCAGAATTGTTGTCCCTATATGGAGCTGTGGTCCAGAATCTGTGATTTAGTTGTCACTGTTGAACTGCAAAAAAAAAATAATTGTGTAAATATTTCCTTTCCTAGCACTCAAGTGTCCAGAACAATCTCTCTAAACATAGACTGTTTTGCCTCCATTAGGATGGAACTGTTGAGCCTGAAACCTGAGGATCGCAGGTTTTGTTGTAATTAAAACAATTTATCATTATCGCAGGTATATCTGCAACATACGCATATGTTGGTTCTCATTTCACCTTTCTGTCCTTAGGAATATCCAGTGTTACAAGCTGTAGATACTTAAATCATTCTCCACAGAAGTACATGAACATATTGAAAGTATACAGGCAAGGCATAACAGCTTTAAATGGAACTAGATAACACAGGAGCAAGTAAACTTTATGCATTATTCCATTCACTTCATTTTACATTGGAAAGATCCAGCTTATCTGAAATTAAATAAAGCTGCCACAGCATTTTTAGTTCATGATGGCATTTGAGACTTAATTTTTCCTGTGGAAGCACTGTTCATTTCTATGGCATTCTGCAGGTGGTATATGTTTGTACCACTTGAGATCCAGAAGGTCTTAAATTTTGAGATGTTCAGTACATTTAAGTTCTATGCAAAGCCTATAGTAAGCAATCTGTCAATTAAAGAATATGCCTCACTAGTTCATCCTTTTTCAAGTTTCTTATGGGTATGTTTAAACAAAAAAAGAACAAGCCTAAATACCATTTGCTCTCTTTTATTGTTTTCTGTGAGTTGCAGGAAATCATTATCACACTTGATAAAGCTCAGCCTTCATGAGGAAGGCAATGAAGAGCAAACTATGCACCAGAGCCTAAGACAGCTTAGAGTAGAAAAGTGATGAAAATACGCTGCTTTTTAACAGCTTCTCTGAGAAAAAAGGAAGTGAGTTGTTTCCAAGGATTTTTGAACAAGAGCTTTGGGCTCTTTATATTGCTTGTACATTTTGTTGTAATTCTGTATGTTGGAAATCTAATTTGGAGTTGCACAAAGGCTCTGACTGAATAGGTGGCCTGAGGATTAAGTTGTGATTTTGTCTCTTCATTGGAAAGGCCAGCTTTCCTGATTTTAGAGACTCTGATTTTTGTTATCTTGTTTGAGGAATGGACAAGCTAGTGGAATTTTTTTACTCTCCTAAATTTGATTGAGGAGTGTATGTGTGTGCATATATTTTATTTTTTTTTAATTATCCATAGTGTCCATCATGGACCAAGTAAGCTTGAATAACGTTTGCAGTAGCTAAGAAATTACTAAGGACTTTTTTTCTTCTCTGCTTTGAATCCACCTATTTCTGTTTCCCTAGTTGCTGGAATTGATTAACTTTTACCCTTTACTCTGTAGTTATGCACTGTAGGTGAGCTTTCCTGTCACAGAAGACTTAACAATAATTCTCATCTGGTTATGAGCTTTGATGTCATAAGAAATGTGATCATTTAATGGTGTTTTTTAAAAAACAAATAAAGCATTCACTAACCAACTAATTTGCTTTGCTATGGATTTTGGAGAGCACTCAACTTTTTGCAAGAATAACACTTGTGGAACCAATTTAAAACATGATTAAGAGCAGCCACCTAGTTTCTGAAGAAATACCTGTTTATTATTTTTGAGAAAACACCCACTGTTTGTTTTCTTTAATATGTTTAAGCGTTGATAATTTTTCTACATGCATCTGTAAGAACTGTCATCTGCATTTCTGATGGTTGCCATTGGGTGGTGCCAGGCAATCAGTATATACTATGTGAGACAATGGCTTCTTTTTGTACGTATCAAAAATCAAACGAGCTCTAAAATCTGATCTCAAATAATTTACAGTGCAAATAAACGAAGCAGCCAGTGCAAATAGTTACTCTGATGCTTTTTTTTATACTTAATGTAAAGGAAGGGTCTGTCTGATTCTTCATGTGTGCCTGTTTGTGTGTGTATATATATATATGTATACCTCTGTGTGTTTGTGTGTGTGTGTAAAGTTTGACCTGAAATGTGTTTTTGCCCTAAGGATACTGATGCCTTGTTTTTGATCGCGTTGTACTAATATGGCTTGCTTAATTGCCCTCTTAATGTCTCTGCTAATGTTCAGGCTTTTGTTGCTTGCATGTGTATTTATTACAAACCTGCTAAGTGTTAAAGGTGACTGGAGACAAATGATAGATTTCCAACTTTAGAGAAACAGTATCTATTTAATGCATGTTTAAGGAAGACTAATTTACTGCCTTAACTCAGTTTACAATTGAATGCCAAATGAGAGCAATGAAATATTAATATTTTAAAGTCATGCTTTAAATATCTCCTGTCTACCTGGTTCAAAATATATATTATGTTAATGATACAGATGTACGACTTTATTCTTTGAGCTAACTCAGTTTCTAAAGTATTTGGTTTATAATAACTGAGGGAAAAAAATTAGGACTGTGGTTAATGAGAGGGAGATACAAATGTTTATTGAATATTGCATTTGAATAGGCTACTGTCTGTGTAAGAGAAAATTATAGTAGTTGGGAATAAAAAAAAATCTTATCGGCAATTGATTATGTGGATTAGGACAGTCTAAAATGCTTGATTTCACATTTCTCTTTATATTCACTTATAATAAAGGTGTTGAAAGTTTGTTTATAAAACCATATCTTTGGAGGGGGAAATGAGCATTCACAACTCATTTGCTCTTGAACACCTTTTGTTAATGTATGAAATGAAATGCAGCCTGTGGCCTTGCAACTGAATAAGCTAAAATTAAAAATGATTTGTTTAACTTGCATGTGTTCGTAGAGCTTGTGAGTTACATGGAACAAAACAGTAATTCTTCTGACAAATTTTAGATGGTGCTGTTTTCTTTGCCAGATAGTGGTTACTTAAAAACAAACAAACAACCCCCCCCCAACAACAACAAAAACCTTCAACAATAAAAATCCTCCCAAACCCCTCCCCACAGTCCTTATTTCCTTCTAATTTAAAAATAAAATGAACCTAAACATAGCCTAATAAATTAGTTGAATAATTTCAAATTCACAAGAATAACTTTGGAGGATTGGTGTAAATAACCAACAACAGCCTAACAACATGAATCCTTTGTGATTCAAAATTCTTACCATATTAATTTTCCCCTCAGTGAATAGGAGTAAGACCCACCTGTCTCTAAGATGATGCTCTGAGTGACATTTTGAGGCTAAAAGCCTCTAAAATATTTGTAATAATTTAGATAGTGATTACCCTGTCTAGACCTTTTACTCTTTGCTAGACTCTCATTTAAATGTTGGACCTTTTTTCAGACCATAAATCAATGCAAATGTGCACATTTGGACTCTCTGAAGTTTTACTTTGAGAATGTTTTTTTTAAAGCATTCCAAAACACTGAAATCCTAGAATGGAAAGGAAAAAAAAAATCGAGTCAAAGGTAAAAGCAAAAATTATTTATGGAGCATTTTGTCTCTAATCCTAAAACTGAGAGTACTAATAGCAGCAGTGATGAGCTTAGCTGATTCTTGTGGCTAATGCTTTTCATGAAGTCAAATTTGATTGACATTTCATCATAAATTTCTATTCCTTGTAACAAATATTTCTTTTCCTCTATTTGTAAGTGCCTTTTTAAGATGCTTCCTCTAAAACAATGTAACAGTCATTTGCAGCTTTTATGGCATCTAAATGTATGCCGTTATGCTGGCTTGGTTCTACTGACATTTTAACATTGTTAATAATCACTGGCCATTTGTGTGTGCTGTGTAAAGGCATAATGTGCTTTTATATAAAACACTGTTATGAGGGCTCATTATCTTGTGAGGCAGCAGTTATAATGAAAATTAAACAATTGCAAACTTGCTTTGCCAAGTGTTTTTAAAATAAATTTAACCAGGCTGATTCAGAGCTCCTACCTGATTCTGCGGGGTTATATATCAAAGCTGTTGGAGAGTTGCATGCATAAATTCCTTCGTGCAGTCATGAGAGCTATGCGCAGTACGCTTTCCAGTGCTCTGCTAAAACTGATCGGGAAATGCTTGTTACACAGGCAAGGTCCTAGCAGGGCATGAAATGGGTGTAAACCTTTGAAACTAGTCTCCATGGTATTGATAGTTAAATGGAGTTTATAAATGACCTTTTACTTACAGGTAGCCACAGAAGTACTAGATCTGCGATCTATAAGCTACTCCTGCTGTTTTACTCAAAACACTGGCTATGTACAATTGCATGATTAAAAATTACTGAAGTAGTTGTACTTCTCAAGCTAAGAAAAGGTTGAGAATGTAAATATGGGATATTCAGGTTTTTGTTTATAGATAGCAAGATTTTACCAAACACTTTACATAACAGACGTAATTTTTTACAACTTCTCCAGTGTTTCTACATAAAATTATTTGAACAGTAACTACTTTATTGTTAAAGTAAATGAATGATGAGAAATCCGGGTAGGCTTCTCCATCGTGTCTGCATTTTAGCAGAGTTACTCTAGCTGAGGATCTGGCCATTTGAAATGCACTTTTAAAATGACTGTTGCTGAGCACCCTTTCAAAGCTGAGCTAACCAGTGCAGTTTGTATAATTTCTGACATGCTTCCCTTCTGTTAGGATACCAGATTTGTCCTTGTAGGAGTATATTCAACTGCTCCTCTGTCTTTTATTTTAATGCAGCACTTAGACGCAGATTGTTCCAGTACTGCAGTAGTTAGGGAAACCAAATTTCCTTTTTTTTTTTGCACATGTTTAATTTTGAAAGCTACCAAGGCATGAAACAATAATTCAGAGAGGCTCCATTTCAAATTACCTTTCTTCATTAAAAAATAAAATAACCAGGAGGTCTAGCACATTATGTCACTAAGTCACACAGTAAGAGGGACCATCAAAGAATGGTGGGAATTATCACAGCAGCTTGCTCCTTGTTAGAAGCATTTACCTCATGACCCTTTCATTTGCCTACTGCCACTTTAGTTTAAGAGTGACAACACTGTATAGCACTCTGCACTTTCCGCCTCCCCCCTCCTCCCCCCCCCCGCCCCTTTCCCTTAGCACCAGATGCCTTTGTAAAGCAGGCTGGTGAAGCAGTGAACAAAACCTTGTGGGATAAGTCTGACACTGGAAGTTAATGATTATCAGTTGAAACAAAACACTTGTTTACATGTTGTAGTCATTAGAGGTTCCAGTCAGTCATACCTCGGCTGGGATTCCTGCCAAATGTTTTGAGGGTTCTTTCACAAGCTGTGCAGTTTTGTAAATACAAAAGCACTCTTATTAAGCCTTTTTAGTATTAGACTGTGCAATTAAGATTACAGATAATTAGATTCCTTTATTTGGAATAGAATGGTCCAAGACACACACACAACTTTCTTAGCCACAGGATACCATTGGATCTCTATTTGGGTGTTCCATTACAGATCAATGACTAAGGGAAACTCTTTTGTATTGTGCACATTTTTTCTTTATTAAAAATTGCACTCAAAACTTGGGGCGGTATGGATTTTTCCTCACCTTACTGTCAGCACCTCTGTTGCAGCCATAAAACTTTCTTTTTTGATTAGCATGTCTCAATTTGCTGGAAACACTTTGCTTACATCTTTTTTTAGTATTGCTGGCTTTTCATTTCAGCCTTATTACAACTAGGATTAAGGAGGTGATTTGACTATGAAGGAATTTAGGAAAATTTCCAGTAAGCTAAGGATGATTTTAAGTTAACTGCAGGATAACAGACTTGTAGAAATAAATGTTTCTTTTAACACCTGTGAATTAGTCCATACCTGAATAAATAAATTATTCCTTTGGTATTTGAAGTTGGTATAAAACAGCTCAAATCCCACCGTTTTCTTGTAAACACTTTAATCATGCAAAGATGCATCTAATACAAATAATCATGTGAGCCAGTGAACCTGTTTCACGTACTCGTCTGCTTTGACAGAATTCTCTGCATTGAGCATGATGGTAAATTATTTAAGGTTTGGGAGGCCATTTTTTGTAACTGTGAATTGTAAGACAACTGAATCATCTATACATATTTTATCTCTATTTTTTTCTTTGCCAAAGAAGATATCAGTTTTAGTTGCTCCAATGCAGGACTGCTCGCTTTGACATTTCCCGGTTGTCTGTAGTGCTAGGCAATAATTAAATATCAGGTGCATAAGCTGCTCTTTAATTTGACATGTGTGCTCCAGGCAATAAACACATGCAGTGCAACGTGGGAGTGTAATTGCTAAGGAATAAAATCTTGTACCAAGTGAGATCATTGTATCAGGTACTGTGTGACAGCTCATTTGATCATTATGCCCAGGCTAAAGAGGTTGCCTAATTAGTTTCCATTAAAACTCACCCTTTAATCAGGAATTATTCTTGCATAAAGAATGTCACTTGGTCCAGATGAATGAACAATGGTTCCCCCTTGAGATTCAACTATCTGTTACACTTGGGATGCCATATGTCTTTTCAAACAATTCAGCTACAACAGTACTCCGTGAATTTGGATCTCATAGCACTATGCAGTACTTGCATTTTCTTGATACCAGCTAGCATTCTATAGAAGAATCACAATGGTATTCTGTATATACTTCATCAAGCCAGAGAAGCTATGTTCAAGCAGCAGGAAGTGTGTTGTAAACACGCAAATGACTAATGGACCTCTCAACTAATGTGTTTTAGTTGTTGTATATATTTCATAAGTGACATACATAGCATATGTGCTGTTACCTGGAGCTAGACTTTGGTCTCTCACCTAGAAACATCAAGGTTCATCTAAATTTAATATTTTGAAGGGAAATAACTTTCTAGCTTTTTTTTTTCTTGTGACAATAGCTTTGTCAGCTGAAGCTGATCATAGAAGTAGCTGTGATTTTTATTTTTATCACCACCACCACCAGCCCCCCCCCCCAATCTTGCAACTTAAATGCCTTCCCCCTGCTCCCATGAGACACATGAGGCTCAGAAGGTTACTGGGTCCATGCACATCACAGATGTGGAGCTCAGTTGTTGGGTATGTTTCAATCTGAGCTATGGCTACACTTCTGCAAGAGACGGCTCTCCAGGAGAGGCTTCTTCCTCTGGCAGTACAGGCTACTGTAGTCCGGGTGGAGCGGAAGACTTTCAAGTTAAAGTCCAGCACTTGTAGTCAGTGGCCTCAGTCAACTCCCTTAATATATCTGCTCCTACAGATATGAACTGGTTTTGTAATGTTTGCAAAATGCCATGGGCTGGACTGGCAGTTTGAAATCTAGTGTGTAGGCAGGGCTGCTTGGTCCTCTTGCTTTCCCCAGAGACATCTTGGTAGTAAGCTGTGAGCTAAGTTTCCCTTCTGTTGTGGAGGGGTGATCCTACAACATGTCAGTGTCTGCACTGACTGTCTCTGCCAATGCAATGTCCATCCTTCTTTTACTTAAACAGTTTATTGGGCACCCAGAAAACAGGTCTCAAAAATACTTCTCCAATCTTTTTTGCACCTCAGACTAGTGCAGACCCCTGTTGCATTTGGATGAATGAAAAAATGTTTTGCAGGCTTTGCGTACCTGGAGGCAAATGCCTTTTACAGAAACAACTGCAAGCTAAGGTTGTGTGACAGATTGCCACAAAAATAAAGCCCTGTGGCATGGAACAAATATTATGCAGGGTGTCTGCTCCAAGTTTGTTCTTGGTAAGTCTGAATGCTCTAACCTTCATACTTAAACCTGAGTCGTATGAACGTTTACACTGCAAGAGTATTCAAGGCAATGGAAGGACATGCATGCAAGGTGAAATTCAAATCCTTAATATTTCTTGTTGCTATTGCTCGAAGTGCCTCCATTCTCCATACCCAATAGATGATGTGTCATACCCAGAGTGAATGAAGCAGACAGGAAAAATGGCTCAAGCCCATGATTAACATCTAGAATCTGAGAAGAGAAATGGTTTGATGGTCTAATGTGACTCCCTGAAATAGCAGAGGCTTTTAATTGACTTGTTCTCATACCTTGAGCTATGTGTTTAGGAAAACACATATTCTGTGTTGTCTGATTGCTTTCCACCTTTACCTAGTACTTTCTTTGTGGCTGTGGTTAATCTCTGAAACATCAGAGGAAGTTGGAGAAAAAGAACCAAATGTTTCTGTGACTACAGAAACTGAATTCTGATTTCCTATGGCTTCCTGTAGTTAATCCATACTATTTGGCACTCTTGCATGTATTTTACACCCCCTTCCAATAACTCCAGCAAACATATCCTTAGTTCTTTTTCATGTTCTCAATGCCACTCCTATTTTCTTTCCATGTTGCCTACTTGTATTTGCCCAGGCTTCTGGAGAAATATGGTGTGGCTGATTCAGTGTTGCAGACATTGACTGGTGTCAGTTGCTGTCTTTTGACTATTAGTCAAAGAGGATTTGTTGCATCGTGGTTGCTTCAGACCCAACAAATGCCTAGAGGGACTCCATGATGATGATTTATGCAAATATTTTAGTGAAGCTCCTAGATAGTATCCAGACTCCTCTGGTGGTATGCAGTGATAAAGATCAGTTATCACCAGAATGATATGAAATATCTGGCTATATTATCTTTATTTTTAAGGAGGTTATTGATAGCTCAAAAGCAAGGAGATATGTCTAGCAATCATGGATGAAGTGCTTTCTCCTGTTCTGCAGGCCTCTCTCTTAGAAGCCTGTGCATTGAAAAACACACAAAATCTTTGTAGATGATTCATCTCAGAGCAATCCTTTGGCAATAAAGACTAACATAACTTTTAAATGGAAAAAAAAAAAAGGAAGTTTAATGGCGTTAATAGGGGGAAATATGAATGCTGAATTAATAATGGGTAAATTTAATAGCAGCAGTAGTAGTAGTATTTGGTACAAAGGGCAACGTGCTCAAGAGGGATGTTTCATTTTGTCTTGATCAGGTTAATCTCTTTAACCAGTCAGTTTTTGCGCTAAGCATCGTGTTTTATATTCTTGAGTTTTTGGATGTAATCACTGCATTTTCCCTATCCAACTAAGCTGTTTGATTATAACAATGAATTCTACAGGTTATTTATAATTTGTGGTTTAAAAAAAAAAAAACAGAGCAACTTCTTTACCACTTTAAAAAGTGTTTTTGCAATCTTACTGAAATTTCGCTTATTCTCACATGGCAGTAGGGGACATGGGAACATCTGAATTCCTTCATACCATGCATTCGATGCAGTAGCTCTAGCATGTTCCCTCCCTCTTCCCCCTGTGTTTCCTCTGCAATAAAAAAATTCCAAGTGTTTCAAGCTTTCCTTCTGTGGATGTATTTGTGTGGCTGCAATCATGACTGTTGCCTGGTTTCGAATCCTGTCAGCTGCCCACTTCTTTCTCTGTGTTCCTTTCAAGGTAGGATAGACAGAACAAAATTATTCTGTAGGAGGGTATCACATTGATTTATAATATCGAGGCTACTATTTAATTTTTGAACTTTCTGAAGATAACAAGATACTTCTATTTTGAATGCAATGCCATAAATCAATCTGAGTTCATTCTAGATTTGATCCAGCTTTACTGAAAGGTTCATGAACTTAGCAAACTTGGCTCAAATATTGATGAAAAGCTGCCCTGAGATGCATCACACTTTGATTAAAATCTTGCTGTAACCCCACTATGATTAAGCATATCTAATTATCTTCGGTAGCAAGCTTAAACCAAAAATGACCTAAGAAAAATATTTCTGCTATAAACAAATAGAGGGGCTAAAAAGAGGTTTTGGGTGAGCATTCAGGGCTACTTCTACTTTCTCCAAACCTGTTTGCCAAGATCTGAATTTTATATCTTTTCCACAAAACACATTTTTCTGTTACAAATACATATGTTTATCTTTGTATTATAAAGTGGGAACTATTTTTATTACTCTTGTTATTAATCCAAGTAATCTTTTGTGTTTCTATAAGAAATTCACTAGAGTGGAATCAAAACATTGTTCAGTATAGAATTAACCTTTCCCATATGCAAAAAGCAAACTAAACAGCATTCAATGTAAATAGAGTAAGAACTATCAGCGTTACTCTATGTAATATCCTGATACTTTACAGTCCTTTTGGACCTGAACATATCAACCATACTTCAGAAGCCTTCATAAACTTGTATAAATGTTTTCTTTTGCAATGATTTTTCAAAGTTTCCAGTAACAATCATTTATTGGCCTCTTGTGAGTTGTACTGCATGGATTGAATATTATCAAGGAAAATAAACTGTTTTTGTTTTATTTCTCTGAAGTGCTTTCTAAAAGAATTCTATTCAAAATGTGCATGTTGGATCATATTCTGCCCCTAGCTATGGTATCTGATAAAATGCCATTGACTTTATTACAGTCCACTTTGAGTCTGGCATATATCCATGTACTCCAGGCTGCCAGTATAACTGAGGAGGGAAAACTTGACCTGGGGTATGTTTTGCTTCAGAAAGAACTGCATTATTTATCCTCAGTGAGGGAAGTACAGTAATTCACACATTATACACACTAAGACAGAACTAGTCCTCGAGTCCTGTTGTAAACGTTCCCCCTTACAGAGCTCCCCAAGAACTTACTTCCCGGAATAGTCAGCTGGAAGCACTCACGCATGGGGAACTGTGCATAGCTTCAGCTTGCGGCTTCTCAGGAGTATGAAACAAAAATTGAATTTAGAAACTGTGCAGGTCAGGGGCCAGGGTGAGCTCACCTGAGAAGGAGGGGGACTGGGAAAGAGCAAGGGCTCTGTGGTGTTGGACTCGCTGCTCCTGCGAGGCTGGAAGGGATGAGGGCAGCAAATGCTCTTGCTGCAGTGAGGAGAAACCTGTGCCCTAACCCACCCCAGTATCCCTGCTGAGGACAGTGAGCACTGCTGTCGCCAGCTTGACTTACTGGGGTCTTGTAGAACTGAAATAGATTCAGGGGCAACAGCCATCTTTGATGTGCAAGCTGATTGCCAGCCTAGGAAATGGCCAGAGCTCTTTATGCCTAGAGCTGGCCATAATTGCCCTCTACGCCTAAGAAGTCTTGACTGGGGAGGAAAAAAAATGAAATGTGGGTCTAGGTAGGTTTCTCCATGTTTTCCACGTGTAGCCTGGAAGGCCTAGGTCTAATCTATACGAGAATAAGGAAATCAAGAAGTTTTGCAAAAATGTGAAACGGCATGTCATTTGCTGCAGACTATCCCTCTGTGTGGCCACTCTATCATGAAACAAAAGCCATTTTGCTTTGAAATAACTACTGTGAGAAAGATAATTTATTTCAACTGGAATATGTTCTGGAAATTCATCTGTGTATTGAGTTAATGTTTTCCAGCCTTTCTCTCCAACCATGAAGCTAGCAATTTTGTCTTTTTATTACTTTTGAAATTAATGCTGCTTTCAAAACATGTCATTCTGGAAAAAATACCAAATACACTGAAATTCAAGATAACAGTGTTTGAATTGGGACCAATGCTTGTTTTTTGAAATACACAAAATTTACAGCAGGGAGGATCTACACATCATCCTTAAACATCAGATATGCATAACTAGAAGTATAGTGAAAAATCTCATTTTAACAAGATTATGGTGTGTGTATCTTTGAATTTGCTCTAAAAGTATAGAAATTTTATATGTGCTATGCCTTCATTTTTCAAATGTTGTTCTCTAACTTTTTGAAAGGCCAACTTTCATGGGAGCTTGCATCTTAAGTTCAAAAACTAGTATGCTTTTACAGCTGACTTCATTTTGAAAGCTTTTACTGTTCATTCTTTCACATAGAACATTTAAAACGTAATATTCATAGCCCTCATGATAATAGGTTTGTTGGGACAGGGAAGGCATCTTTCTTTCTTGTTCCATTTGAGTTAATACATCTGGCTTAGCCACTTGAGAAATAAAGTTGGCATCTACAACCTCTTGTTTAAAAGATGTCTAGATCCTATCCTCTGTGGTCTGTCAAGAGTGGTTATGAAAGGGTCTCTTTTGAGCTTTGAAAAAAAAGTATTTTTATTCATGACTTAAACTTAGTTTAAAACCAAGTGTCATTTATTACTCTTATTTTTTGTGTTTTGCTAAAACAGGACAGATGTACATGTTAAGTTGGATTGAGAAGTGAAGCAGAAGCACACGGATTTCACAAAGGGGACATGGAGGTCTCTAATGCTTTTCCTTACGGGGGAAAAAAAGGCACTAGTGTGGGTCTTAAAGTGGAGTATAAGCTTTCAGTGGTAAATGACTGGAAACATATTTTTCAGTTGGCCCAGAACACTGCAATAACTAATATCTGTGGGGAGTAAAGGAAGGATCAATATGTGCAAGTGCTTTGGTTATTTAAGCATTTGCTAAAGTGGTATGATTCTCTTAAGTTGCAAGAAGACACCGCTGTTATTTTACCTGGAAAAAAATAAGAATTTATATATATTTATACATGTTTAAAGAAAAAACAAAATTTACACACATCACAATTTTAATGTTTACTTATGTTGGCAAATTTTAAGAACTTGTTTGACATGCGTACAATTTCCACGTTCTAGCTATGGACTGCTTGGCTGGAAAGTTGAACCAAGAATAGTATCTAGGCTGACTATAGTCACAGTACAAGAAGCAGTTGTGTGGGTAGCAAAATGGCCCTCCTGCCCCTCCATTGCTGGTGCACAGCCCCAGAAGGCTCGGGCTGGCTGATATTGCTGGAGAAGTTAAGAACACAACGTGCTCTGTGGTTATTGCTGGCAGGTGGCAGCTGCACCCACTACTGGCAGCAGATCTGGCAGGAGGAAAAGCTCTCCCCTGGGATCTCCCAGTCTTCTGACCTCTTGTCCCTGCTCTCCCTCCACCTTCACAGGAGTAGCTTGGTCCCTTCTCCTCAGGATGGCAAATCTGTTTCTGCCTACTTACTTGAAACTGTTCTGAAATATATATGGACTGTAATGTTTTGACTGTTTATTATGTTTTATTGAGATATGGACTGACAAGGTGAGCTCTAAGGTGGGTGGGAAACTGGCTGCACCAACATGCTGAAAGGATTACCAGTTCAGGGTCCAGCTGGAGGCTGGTTACTGTGGCATTGCTCAAGGGACAATACTAGGGACAATGCACTTTAATGTCTTTTTTACTGAGTTGGACATGGAATGGAGTGTACCCTCAGTGAGTTTGTGGATGACGCTGTGCTGAGGGGCAAGTCCAGTAATCCAGAGCAAGCTTGGCATGCTGCAGGAATGGGGCAACAGGAATCTCATGAAGTTCATCAGAGCCAAATGCAAAGCCCTGCACCTGTGGTGGCAGACTGGCAAGGGTGCACTTCTTTGGAAAAGCACTTGGGGCCTTGGCTGATACAAGTCAAACCTGAGTCAGTTGTGTGTACTTATGCCAAGAAAGGTCAGCAACCTACTGCTGCATCAGCAGGAGAGCAGCCAGCAGGCTGAGGGAGGTGATTCCCCTCTTCGGTGAAAGGGAGATGGCATCTTAAGTGCTGTCTCCAGCTTGGGCCTTGCCAGTAGACATTGGTGAAGAGAGGCATGTCTAGCACGGGTCTACCAAGATCACTGAGGAGGCTGAAGCACCTGATGTACGAGGAGCGTCTTCAGAGTTTGTTCAGTCTGAAGAAGAGAAGATGAATCGTACTGCTGTCTTTAACTGCTTAATAAATTATAAAGAAGATGGAGTCAGGCTCTTCCTTAGATGTGCTCAGCAAAAGAAAAAGGAGCAATGGACACAGGTTACAACATATGACATCCTGTTTTGATATTAGGGAAATTTCACACTGAAGGTGCTTAAACATTGGCAGAAGAGCCCAGAGAGACTGAAATCTCCATCTTGAGATAATCAAAATGCAACTGAACAAGGCCCTGAGAAGCTCGATGTAACTTTTGAAGTTGTCTCTAACCTTGTCTCTGGCCCTGCATTTAGTGGGGTGTTTGGACCAAATGACCTCCGGAGGGCTCTTCCAACTTAACTTATTGCATGCTTCTATTGTATATCTGTTTTCATATTACGGTATGACTGCCTGCTAATAGCAGTCTCTATAAACAGAGAATGTTACAGTAAGTTGTAAGTTTTAAAATGCAGATCTGATATGTAAAATAATGCATAAATTTTCAGATTAATGCAAGACACACAGTATAAAAGGCCCCTGCTGGATTAATTATTGCTATAGATTATTTGTTTTGAGCAGTTTGAAATATTTTCTCAGCTATCCTGTTGCAGGAAAACTCTTTTCTTGAACCATTTTTTCTGTGGTGTAATTAACTGTTTACTAGATGCTATGGTCACTACAATATTCTCATCCCAGGCACCTGTCAGTGAATCCTAGTTCTTACTTGGATTCTTCTCATTGCCTGAATTCTCTGGTCTTGATTAGTCTTGTCTGATGACCAGCCCCTAATTCTCTCCTGAAAAAACATGCTGAATAATTTCTTTTTCTTCCTTTCCTGTGTGAAACTGCTCATTTCCCTTCAATTTTTATCATATGAAACTTTTATAAATCCTTTTTTCTCATCTGTCTGCTTACCTTGTAGCTGGCTGTTTGCACGTTGCTCCAGAGTTTTGCTCTTGTAGGCAAAACTGGGTGAATGATGTACTGAGCCTTAACTTCCAATTGTTCCTGCCTCAACAGTTCCCTACTCCTGTTTACTAATTGACCCTTGTCTCTCACCTGGTGGATATGCAAAAGTGAATGCTAGGAAGACATTTGTGACACCACGTAACATCAACATAATAACATTAATCGATTCCTTAACGGGCAGGCAAGGGGAGAGCATCCCAAACTGTGGAACCTCCATGCAATCTGTAGTATTTTTTGGCAGAACTTTAGAAGCAAATTTTCTTGGCTACCTCAATTAAAGCATTCAGAATTGAAGTACTTTCTCTTGATTGTTATAAATGCAGAAACTTTCCTGGCTTAGGCTTTTGGCTGATGTCATCCTAGATGGTCCAGTATCTGTTATAAACCCATTATAATGAGACATCCACCCAAGTGTCTGGGGAAAAAAACCAGAACCACGTGGTTCTGCTCAGGAGAGCAGCACTTTGTTAGGAAAACTGCAAATTGAAGGGAAATATTTGTTGTTGTGAATTCCTTTGAGTACAGCAATGCTTTGAGAACATGTCCCTGAGAGAGAAACAGAGAGACTATTTAAGGATAAACGTGGTGAGTTAGGAAGTAGACATCACATGAGATACTTTTATTCAGAGTTGGTTTGGAGAGCTCAGAAGATGCATGAAGACATGAAGAATTCATTGGTACTATTGTAATGATATAGTTTTTCTATAACTTTAATGGGTTGTTATAACTATTACAGTTACAACTTTTTTCTACTTATCTGTGTGCTGACTTTCCCTAAAGCTGGCCTAAGGGGATAGACGTCCATTTTGTGGCTGTAATGTATACTACTAGGATGCTCTTGTTCGATCATGGCTGTGTGGTGTTCCTTTGCGAAGGGCGGTTCATGCTAGCAATGGGTACCCCAGGGGCCAGAGCCTGTGAGGGCAGGGGCTGCTGGGCTGCGTGGTGCGGCTGGCTGGCAGCACGGGGCCACGCTCTGCTCCCGTATCGGGAGGCTACGGGGAGCTGCGGAGCCCCGAGGAGGCACAGGAATCTTCCTAGAGCCCAGGATAAACAGGGTTTGCTTCTATTGAGAAACCAAGCTGGAAGTGAGGGTGTGTTGACAGAGGAAGAGTATTTTGTAAAAACTCTTCCTTTTTGTGGCCTACTTCCTATAAATTTTCCATTCATGGACTTTGCCATTTTTGCAATGGAGAGGAGTATCAGTAACGCAGGCAAAAACACCCAGGTTGGGCTAGAGACGAGGTGTCAACACGTGTGCCTGTGCCAGGTTGTTCCCTCAGACCACCCAGCTTATCTGAGGTAGGTCTCGCAGAAGATGAACTTTTTTGGACAAAAAAGCAGCTGGCTGCTCAGAGGAGTATAGACTGCTGTCTGAAATGAGAATACCACCTGGAGCTGGGCACAAAATGAAACATTGCAGAGATTACCTAGAGACTAATCTGGAGTGTTACATTCAGTCCGTTCCTGACAGACTGCATTCAGGCCAGATTTTGTGCCTTTATTATCTGAAGCAGCCTTAGCTTGCAAAGCTGAGAGGAGTTGGAGAATAGGGACTTTCATTTTCTCTTGCAAATACCTTTATTTCTCCCACAATGTAACTTCTTGTGGTTACTGTATGTATGCTTCTGACAATACTACCAATTTCCATCATTCTAAGGCATGCAGCTAGTTTGTGAAGCAACAACACTGGTATAAGCATTAGATCACATCTGGGGAATATTGCATAATTCTTCTGCTTCTAAGTCAAAGACTTCTTCAGCAGAAGGCCCTGTTGACTTGTTGGAGAATGTAATTTTGCAAGGACAAATCCCTGGGGCTTAGGAAGTTTGTCAGCCCAACTCCAACAGGGTATGGCAAGACTAGTTTTGAACTTTTAGAACACAGATTAGATATGCTGACTAGAGGACATGAGAGTGAATGTAAAGACAACAAAGGTTGTTATTCTGCTTTGCATGGATCTATATATCTGTATACATATATATCTGCATGGATCTGTCTTAATTGCATGAGTAATGTGATCCAAATTACTGGTTGATATTATTCTGGGTAAACTAGTATCTGGTAAATAAACTAATATCGGAGAAAGTTTTGTGGCACTTGTAGGGCTTTCTCCAGCAGTTTATTTCTGTCCAAAAGCTATTATCATTGTTTATATCCCTTGAATATTAATTAATGTCTCCTGCCAGTGAGTTGTGATTGCCTTTTCTAAAACTATCAAAGGACTGTGACATCTTACACTTTCTGAATTGCTTCTGTTATTTAAACTGTAAGTAGCAGGGTTCAAAAGCTTTTTTTTTCTACAGCAACTACTTTCTCAATAATTTCTTCGTATTACCCTGTAACAAAGAAAAAACAGTAGTCTGTGTTTTCTTGTCAAAATAAAGCTTACATGAGCCTGTTATTATTTTTACTGTTGCCTTGGCATCTCAGTAAAACTATAGTGCTGTTCTGCCTATTTTTTTTTTTTAAAGATAGCTTTTAATGTGTGGTAACTAATAAAATATCTTTATGGTTCCTGTGATGACCATGGTGAACACAAAGATTCATCTCAGCAGCTTTGTGAGCCTGGACTCTCCCCCAGGGACTCTACAGGTTTGTTCCTCACTGGAAGGGACCAGGCTGGGGATTGTAAGCTATGTGCAGGTTGAGGCAATGGAAGTGCATCTCCAGTGCCCAGCCCACGTGGTGACCAGTATCAGGGCTGTGACAATATACTAGTGTTATGAATAGTCCAAATTCATTCCAGAATAAAGTGAGAAATGCCAAGGCTAGCATCACCAAACAATTGGACATTATAATTTTCAGTAGAGAAGAAAACATTCAGGGAAACCACTCTTCTTTATGTTTTTGAGAGGCATGGTGTACTGCAGCTTTGTACAGAGAACCTCCCATTTAGAAAGCTGGTCTAGAAGTTTCAACACAAATAACCTTAGTGGGAAAATAATCTTAGGAAACAGGGATAATTAATTGAAGGAAACAGTTCTCCTGTATATTCTTGATCATTCACAGAACTTGGTGATGGGTAAAGTTAAGAACCTTTCCAATTTTTGTACTATTATTATCTCGATTTCCATATAAAGCTTCATGCTTGGATGTGCAGTGGAGGTTATGGTTTTTCCCTTAATGGGAAAGGCAGAGCTAGACCTTGGCCATCCATCTATGTTAGAATCAGGCTTGAATGTAAAGTTTTGTTCATGTTGCATGAGTATTATACTTTAAGCATGTAGGACAAACACTACTAATACAAAAACTTATATTACTTAGGTGCTAGGGGTATAATAATTTAAGCCATGTCCGTACAAATTGTAACTTTATAACTTTATTATCACAAGCCAAACCATGTTTCAAAAGTACTGCTACATGAGTTATTTAAATTCAAGTTGATGTACTTTGGTTTCAATCACATTGGCTGGCCAGAAACTTTTATAACTTACCTCAGCTAGAACTCAGCTGAAATCAGATTCTCAGACAAAACCTTACTTATAGTGGTTCCATTAAGCACTTTCCATTAGCCAGTGCATGACGAAAAGGGTGCAAACCCCATGCTGGATGAGAGCGGACCAAAAAAAGGGGGGAAAAAGAGTCTTGGGAATGGCTTAATTGTTGTGTAGGCCATAATAAGAAGTGCATGACAGGGGCTTTCAGAAGCTGTTGTACTTGAAGGCAGGCCATTATCTTTGAGATGATGCAGGGCAGCACATCTTTTCCTTATGTTGGAGCTAACAGAGGAGAAAAGGAGACAATCATGTCCTCTGTCTTCCTTACATTGTCTGGATGCTAGTAGCAGTGAGCAAGTTGAACTTTCCAAAGCCTTCTCCCATGAACATGTTCTTGGTTTGTTCCCCACCCCCACCCCCCCCCATGTATTCTGTCTTTACTTTTTTATCTTGTGTCTTGTCCTGGTTTCAGCTGGGATAGAGTTAGTTTTCTTTCTAGTAGCTGGTATAGTGTTATAGTTTGGGTTTAGTATGAGAAGAATATTGATAACACACTGATGTTTTCAGTTGTTGCTAAGTAGTGTTTAGTCTAAAGTCAAGGATTTTTCAGGTTCTCATGCCCAGCCAGCGAGAAAGCTGGAGGGGCACAAGAAGTTGGCACAGGACACAGCCAGGACAGCTGACCCAAACTGGCCAAAGGGGTATTCCATACCATGTGATGTCATGCCCAGTATATAGACTGGGGGGAGTTGGTCAGGGAACGGGTGGGTGGGGAGGGAGCGGATCACTGCTCGGGAACTAACTGCGCTTCTGTCGGTGAGTGGTGAGCAATTGCATTGTGCATCACTTGTTTTGTACATTCCAATTATTTTATTATTATTGTCATTACTATTATTATCATTATTTTCTTCCTTTCTGTCCTATTAAACTGTCTTTATCTCAACCCACAAGTTTTACTACCTTTTTTTCTTTTTTTTTTTTTCTCTGATTCTCTCCCCCCATCCCACAGGGTGGGGGGCAGTGAGTGAGCGGCTGTGTGGTACTTAGTTGCTGACTGGGGTTAAACCACAACAGCCTCTTCGTCCAGAGCTCTGCTGTTTCTTTGCCTTCTTCCTGTGGTTAGAGAAATGGAAGCAAAAAGGAGTGATAGAGGGTAGGATAAATATTTTTCCCTCCTGTCTGCTCTGAATCCTGAGATCTGCTGTCGGAACAGCTTGCCATTGTAGCTGTATAACTGCTACTTAAGGTCTGAGCCGCAGCCTGGCCTGGTGAGGTTCAGCAGGCTAACCCTGTGCAAGTTGTTCTCTCCCCATTTGGTAGTAAGACAGTGAAGAACAAGTGAGGGAATGGAGGATCAGAGAAGCTACCACATCACAGTGGCCCTTCACTGTGGGAAAGCAGTATTAAAATGAGTAAGTAAAACTTATGCAGAGACCATGTTGCTCCCCAAGGCTGCAAGAGTCAAAAATCAGAATAGCTGGAAAGCAAGGTCATCGGAGGAGCTGAGTGCCGAGCTGGAAACAGGCCCCAGGATCTGTAACTTTGTTTTCCTTTGCTAAGAAATCTCGTAAAGAACCTTATTAGAAGAAAAAACCCCTTCAAATCTCATCAGTGACAATAGCTGGCAGCTACAGAGAGACTTAAATTTTAGTATTTCAGGAATCATGCAAATAGCTGTTTCAGAGAAAGGGTTTTTACAAAGCACCTCTTCAAGTGAAGATCACTAATGAGTAATTTGGAATTGTTGTCAGATCACTGGCTAGATATGAATTTCCAGTTGAGCATTGATATTGCTGCCTGTTAACAGCAATCTAATTAGTAACAGTAGTTCTAGGCTTTATGTACGTCATCCTTCTAAATTCCAGAAATCTTCATAATCAGGTGCATAGTCATTATTGCCAAACAGTTTGTATGTCTTTGAACCTGAAGTATTTTCTAAGCCTTTCCAAAAACTGTCTTAAAAGAAAATTTGCTTATGTTTCCATCTGTACCTCTGTTAAAATTGATCAAGAAATGTGTGGCACCCCTTTATATTGAGCTATGAAGCTACAGGTCAGATTCTAGCTAATATGAGAGAGGGAGCTAAAGTGCAAGGGAACAAGCATGCTGAAATTATAATAGACACATACTCATGGAATTATGGTTTTCAATTATTCTTTAAAAAAAAAAAAAGAAAAAAAAACCCTTACCACCTACCCCCCAAAATATCTTTGTTCCTGACTGCTGCTCTTCTGTAATGAAATAGTTGTTTATAAACAATATAAAATGCTTTTCATTTGACTTCCAGAGTGAGTCAAATGCACAGTTTGCAGGCTTTTACAAATGAGCCTAGAGAATTGTTGAACAGCAGTCAAAATATTCAGCTAGGACATGTAACTAATCTTCAGCAAGTTAGTTTTTCTTGACTGAATAACAATGGACCTCTGGGCCAGTGACTAGTGCTGACTTTCACGGGTGGTGTGCACATGCATCTATGCACCAAACTTGGCCCAAGAAACCCTAGGTGGTTAACTTGCCATTTAGAAAGATAAACAGTCTATTCAATTTAGAATAGAATAATAGTAATTTAACATACTTGAGCCAAAGTAATTACCTTTCACTGTTTCCACATAATGAAATTACAGTCTACAATAATTTTGAAATACTGATTCTTTCAGGCATTTGATGTTAGAAGTGTTTCTTGAATACATTGTGCATACTGGAAGAAAGTGAAGTTTTCACATGCCCGTGCTGAGTAATTTGACTTCTTTTTAAATACAGCATCCACTGTGTAGTTTGAGACTGTCTAGCAGCTGCAGAAAAGTTGCCACCGAAATTCCTCATATGTGCACCTCAGATGCCATCAGCTTTTGTTTATGTTTTACGAATTTCTAATATGCAAAATATGCATGTTCCCAAGATAGGATTTCTTCCTGTTTTTTTCTTTGAGTTTTCTCTTGTTTCTGTATCTTATTGAAAGAAATCAGTTTTGCATGGAGAACACCATTAATAATGAAACGCAGCCTGTGTGCTTTTTAAAAGTCTATTTCTTCCTTATAAATAAATGGTAATTTGTTTTAAAGCGTCATTGCACACAGTGTTCAGCTGGCTCTCATGCATTCGATTATTTTAAATAAATGTACCATAAATGGAACAAGTTCTTTCTAATTTGCAAATGATATGCAACATTTTTCAAAAAAAAAGAGAGAAAAAAGAAAAACTGTAAAATTTGTTCTTAACTACATCTCATTAATGTGAAGCTGTTCAATGACCTGTAAAGATTAAAGAATTAGTGAATTGGTAAAATTATCAGAATGAAAAATCTGTATAATTTTGATTTCAATTTAAAAATCTGCTAAACAGTCTAGGGGCTTTAGAAAAGTATATTACTTTTTAATATGGGTTCCACAAATGTCCTAGTATCAGTGTTACAAATGGACTGAAATAAAGGCAACAAATAGTATGTTTAAATGTATAGTGTTACAACATTCTGTTAAAGCTGTTTTTTTTCTTTTCATTAAAACAACTGAAGACATTTAATTAAGTGACCACTCTGCTAAGTGAAGCAAAAATTAATATACATAAATGAATTTATGTGTGGGCAATGATGCATAATTAAAAATATGCTTCAAATAAGGAGTTGAGGAGAAAGAAAACAGTTTAACAAGAATCTTCAAGACTATTGCCTCCTGAATTTTTAAAGTCAGACGTGCATAGGATTTACTTATTGGCAGCATTTGAACTAAAACTTATGACAAAATAGTCTTTAAAATACCAGAGCTGTGGTATTATGGGACAGTGATTTGCTGAAAGTTAGTCTTGTCCAGAGAAACCATCTTACTATCTTGTAACTATTGCATGTTACTCAACTTGCTGAAACTGCTACCTTTAGGCATAGCTCATCTTTGCCAGACTTCTATTCAGAATTTACTAAAGTTCTCCTTATGGCAAGATATGTCAAAACTGGAGTGCATGGAAAACATATATATGAAAACTAAAAGATGATGTGGAATATAAATGTAAATTTAAGGAACTTTCCTTTGACATGGGATGGTTATATTAATCGTGCTATCTTAGTTTTAGGCTACCTACTTGGGATAGAAGTTCACCTTTTATTGCTTAGTAGTTGGAAGAAGTCAGCAAATAAAAGGAGTGAACTTCCTTTCTTAACTGAAAAGTGGAGTCACTTGACCTTTAGATCCTTGAATGTTTCATGACAATCTATGCAGTTATCCTTTGTGGGTGTCCTGGTTTCAGCTGGGATAGAGTTAATTGTCTTCCTAGTAGCTGGTACAGTGCTATGTTTTGAGTTCAGTATGAGAAGAATGTTGATAACACACTGATGTTTTCAGTTGTTGCTAAGTAGTGTTTAGTCTAAAGTCAAGGATTTTTCAGGTTCTCATGCCCAGCCAGCGAGAAAGCTGGAGGGGCACAAGAAGTTGGCACAGGACACAGCCAGGACAGCTGACCCAAACTGGCCAACGGGGTATTCCATACCATGGGATGTCACAACCAGTATAGGAACTGGGGGGAGTGGGGGCGGGGAATCGCCGCTCGGGGACTGGCTGGGTGTTGGTTGGCGGGTGGTGAGCGGTTGCGCTGCACATCATTTGTGCATTCCAATCCTTTCTTTATTGCTGTTGTCATTTTATTAGTGTTATCGTTATCATTATTGGTTTCTTCTGTTCTATTGGACCGTTCTTATCTCAACCCACGGGTTTTTGCTTTTTTTCCAAATTTTCTCCCCCATCCCACTGGGTGGGAGGGAGTGAGTGGGCGGCTGTGTGGTGTTTGGTTGCTGTCTGGGGTTAAACCACGACAGTGGGTCAAAAGTTGTTGGGGTTGTTTATGATGCAGTCTCATAAGATATGCTTTGAATTGCCATCATTCCATTTATCCCAGGGTTTCAGGTAGTTTTTCCATATTTTCCCTGTCTAGTGGACAAATGTCAGAACGATGAGTGTAAAGCTCTTAATTGTTGCCAGTCTCACATTCCTGTTGAGTATATGAGGTATGCAGCAATGGAAAAATCAGGCTTGTTTTGTCTTTTCTAGCAAATACAGGAAAGAAGTGGATTTGGATTTTGGTTTTGTGATCTGTTTTGTAATACTTTTGAGTGTTGCCCTAAAAAGCTCCATGCTTTTTGTGCTACAGATTTCTGACATTTCATTTGAAGAATTAGTGCTGACTTCAGCCCTGTGTACTATTCTTGAAGAGAAACAAAGTAGGAAGAAAATTGCAGCATCTACCTATACACCTCTTGTGTCGCAGTGATGCTGCAACACGAAGGAGAGAGAAGAATGGCATGGAAAGCCCTCCCTGCATGGCTTACCTCTCCCATTCCGAGAAATCAGCAGCTGCCATTCTGGTGATGTTCAGGTTCAGCTGAACTCCCATCCCCACTGAAAAAAAATAAACTCCTTTATCCCCTGTGGTATTTTATTGGCAAGTTTAGTTCAGTAATGAGAGGGCACTTGTGGGAGTACAAAAGCTAGAGTCCCTAAGGCCACGTATAAAGAACAGAACAGCAACAGTTCTTTACTATTTTTTACTAATAAACACATGTAACAGTAACTGCCATTACTTAATTACTGCAAAGCAGTTTTAAACAACTGGCTTAACACTGTATTAACACAACATAAAAACAACCGCACCAGGAGTATCACTCGTCATTATTGGATATGGCCCTATTGAAGCCAATGGCATGAAATTAATAGGTGCAGGGTTTGGCCCCTTAGGCCCCTGTTGGTCTAGGAATTCATTGCCTCATGCTCAGGTTTTCCATTGCCTTACAGCTCCAGCAGTCTTATTTTCATGAGCTTTCACAGTGTTCCTATTTCTAAATAAGTATGTGTAGTTTTTTTCACGATACCTGTGCAGTAAGAGCTTAATTTCTTTAACTAGTATGTTTGCCTGCTTCAGACACTGGTTAACCCTGAGAGTGGGTAACTATAGAACAACCTCTGCCTTCCATATGTAAAGCTATTCCCAGAGGGTAGATTAGATCTCATGGCTTGGATTTTCAGATACATTTAGGCAGAGCCCTGTAACTGCTGCAAACTACTTTTTCTGTGCAGTTCTATGTACTTCCAGGTAGTTTTACTCTGTGAGTTGCATCCAGCTGTTTTCTTCACCTACTAGCTCAGTTCTGGAAGCACACTGTGCCTCCCATGAATGTCTATCAACACACTTGGTTCTTTTGGGAGCAATGGAGATGAACTGAGCAGCCACCTCTGTGGCTGCTCAGTTCCATCAGTGGCAATTTTTTAACCTCTGTGCTGTTAATCACAGTGAAATGGGGAGTCCACAAAGAAAAGCAAATGCCTAGAAGGTAGAGTATTCTTTTTCAATGGTAGATGCTGCTTTCAGGGTTGTATGTGATGCAGGGGTGAAGAAAAAAGGAAGAAGGGTTGGTAATAGTGGCAGAAGGAGATGCGTTGAGGCAATAGAAAACTTGAGTAGCAAGGCATGTTATTTGTCCATTGTGTGGCATTCCATTGTTAAGAGATTAAAATAATAGCAAAATTTAATTTTTTTTTTTCCCACTGGCTCTCAAAAGCTCATGCAACTTGCCCTGGTAAAAATTGCTTTATAATCTTTTGTCCTATAATGTTGTGAGCATTCTTCGGTTTTCATTTCCTTTCAGAATCTTTTGATACAATGCTGCACAAAGCATTTTCTAATTACAAGCAAGTTTTGTAAGTATTATGTAGGGGTCTACTCCATGAACTGATGATTTTTTTAAAAAGTACTTTGATACCAAAGGCAAAAAAAGTAATTGTGAGTTAAGTCAGTTCAGGGTACAAAGAGATGGAGAAAAATGAAGTGCCACAAGGATCAATTTTAGGTCTAATTCAATTTACTTTATATCTTAATGATCGAGAGGAAAAAACATATGGCAAAAGGATTTAAGATGCCAAAGATACAAAGCAAAGGGTAGTCAAAATAAAGAGGGCACTATAATTAAGGATTATTTGGATAAATTAGCTACATAAATAGAAAGTAGTTTATATTCCTGGATATTGAGCTGTATAAAGCTAGGGACAAATTTATACTAGGATGCAGTACTGAAGATATACCTTGGCTTTGTGGTTTTTAGGATAGAAAATACTATAAATGGGAAGTATTTGGGAACATGCTAGATATTTCCAGCAGGACTATACTTTGAAGCAGAAAAGTTACTCCTTGGTGCTTTTAGTGCTGCTTGATTTACAGATGAAAATTGTCTCTTTTCAGGTGTGAGCACTTATCATCTTCACTTATCATTTACTTGTTTTGTGATAGCAGCTAGAACCTGCATAGTGCCATTCTCCTTAAGCTTGTGCAAAAGAGAGAGCACAAGGATCACAAGGGCTAAATGATTTGCTTTAAATTTCTTCATAATTTTAGAAAATACCTCTTCTAATATATTTAGAAGAAAAATTCCAGCCTCCTGCCTGCCTTCCCTGTCCATGCTTGCAGTTTTTCCCATGCTCTTTGCAGAAGGAAAGTGAACAACTAAAGCCCTTTTATACAGTGTTTCTGTCTACCTAGTTTGGACAGTAGATATTTTCTCTCATGGAATTCTGGACACAGTTATTACTGAGGAATATCAACTTCTGAAATCCAACCAATGTCCCCTCTTTCTTCACAAGCAAGATTGTCATGAGCAAATGGTCTCCTCTGAGCTCCTCTCACAGGCAATATCCCTACATATAGGGGTCAGACTCTCTTCCGACATAACACTTGAAAATTTTACCTACTGCCTAAATGTTGGGTTTTTTTCTCTCCCCAAAAGTTCTTTTAAAAATGGTCCAATAACAAGCGCAGGTGAGAATGAACAGAGTTATAAATACCAGTCATGGGAGTACCAGATAATGATACACACTTTCAGAGGAGATTCCAGAGATTCTGTGCTCCTCTCATTGAACTCAGGGTTTGGTGATAATGGGGAAGAGAGAAAGCACTGACAGCTCTCTGGCCTAATGAAGGGATCACTGCAATCACTCAATTAGCTAGTGTCCAGCTGTGGGGGTGAGCTGGCACAGTCAGCATGGCTTCTCTTTAACTCTGTTCTTCTGTTGCAGTGAAGGGGTAGCACCTTTCAGTCTGGTCAGAGGGTAACCTTGACTGCATCTGTACTACTTCTGGGAGGTACGATGTGCTCCCCATTTGGCAACAAATTTCTTTACTGTCAAAAGCAGGTTCTTAGGAGAGTGGGAATGAGAAAGGTCAGAAAACGTTTCTCCATCTGGGTGTTCAGATGTGTGTCTTGGTTCAGACAGGCGTAGGCTATGCTTCTGCTTTGACTGTGTCAAGTCAGTTACTTTAGTCACCCTGGAAATGATTACTCAAGTCTTTCTTTGAAAAAAAGGCAGTCTGATGTTTCTATACAATGCTATGTATGTAGATGTCAAGGGAAAACTCCTATGAAAACGTTTACATTAGTTTCTAATAGGGCAATGTTTTTTTAAAATCAGAATCCCTTAGTTGGAGACTTGCCTTCTTTGGGGATTAGGCCACTTTACCTGGTTTCAGGGCATCTACCAGTGTCCAGTGCTTTTTGTTGGCACTACCAGTTGAACGGACAAGATTTGTGCAGATACCACTCTATACTGACTTTACCCCTGGTCCTTTTGGACTTAAGTTTCTCGCTGCCTTTTTGCATGTAAAGTGTTATAAAAGACTGAAAAAAAAAAAAAAAAGGTAGTGTTTTTTGCTCTTGGAATTTCATGGAAAGTCCCCAGAAGTTTTTCTGGCCTGATGTCTGGCACGGGGAGGAGAGTGGATTCTTATTTCCACAGAAAGGTCGAACTCTGTGAAAAGGATTAGTTGGAATTTCTGTGGGAAGTAATTTGGAAAATCACTCCCTCCTCACCTAATGTAGTTCTACCTAAACTGGTTTTCAAGATGAAGGTTGCTGCAGGAAGGTAAACTTTTATCTGTCATAAAGATTTGCTGATGTATTACTCTGTTGAAATGTTAACATCAGATTTCAGTAATGAAAATTTAGAGATCTGAGTTCTGTAAGTGACTTTGTATTGAGATTTCAATATCAGTCTTCCCGAGCTGGCAAATAGAAACAGTCTTAATTGTGAGAAGTACTTGTGAATTTTAGATTTAGAAGCTAATTTTGCATATTGCCATAACTTTCCATTACAACAAAGCATCCAGATGAGAGTGAGGGTTAATTGCTGGCATTTTGAATGCGCTCTCTCTCTCTCTCTCAATGCTCCCACCCTGCCTTTGGGAACGTGACTGCTCCCAAAGGTAAAAATTGAGCAAAAAGAGAGAAGTTAGCTGTTCAGCAGTAGTACTCCAAACTGTGCAAACCAAAATGGGAATAGTCTGTAAAAGTTGGATCTTCCTCTTTCCTCTCTTCTTCAGAGAGAGGAAATTTCTCTTTCCATTCTTCAGTCTTTCAATTACATGAAAGACACTTGCATGAAAGAAAGGATGCTCACCTATTACTAAAGTAAAAATAGTCTATTTAATTCTGAAGTAATTCCAAATTTTGCTATTGGGCCAAAATAATATGTTTAGTATAAACATATTAGGTGTGAGAGCAATGGTTTCTTTTAGTTCTGTACCAGAGTAGGAGGAAGGTGTTTGGGGGAATTCAGAACCTAAAGGAAAAACCTCACTTTTACTTTTGATTCCACCCCCTGCTTTGCTTTAGCTGTGTCTGTTGCTTCAACTGTATCTGTTCCCCTCATAGTCACTTCCTTTGCAAGGGTGGAAATATGAGTGAGATCACAACCAATGCCAAACACAAATTTTTAATTTGCTAATATTTTCCTGCAACACCTCATCGTTTCTATTTCTTCATAACACCCCTACTGTGGGAAATAAGGTCACACAACACACTAGTACTTATTTCACAATACCTCCTGATGAGGAACATTTTACTATTCTCACATGTCTACCCCTTTTTCTCCTCCTCTCCCTGCCCTCCTCCCTCCTACTCAGCCCCTGCTAATAGCTGGTCTAAATTTCCCAGATTAATCCAATGTGCAAGAAACAGTGATACAAACTTGAAAATTAAATATACACAAAAGCAGGGAGGCTACAGAATGGAAGATGCACGTCCTTCTTGATTTGCTCAGTGACAGACAGACTTATAAACAGATATACAGCTTTGCCCATAGCCACTGTATTCCACAAACCCTTTGAAATATTTCAGTTTCATGTCTGTGATAATTAAAGAGCAATGACCTTCTCATTAGCACCAAGAGGGCTGATGATGATTGTTCCCCATTTTTCTTAATGGATGCAAGCTACACGCATGATCTTAGAATATCAAAGCAATTCTCCAAGATATTTATTAGAGTCAAAATTATGAAAACACATAGCAAACCTTTAGTTTGAATTACAAGTGTTAATATATGCAGAACCAAATGAATAGCTCATCTTTCTTCCTCTCTTGTATCTTAAATTTTTCATTACAAATTTCCAGGGCTTCAAAGTAGTATCTCACAGTCGGTCCCCTTTTTTCTCTCTTGCATGACAAAGAGCTGTCAAAAATTGTTCCTGTGTTTGTTAGTATTTTTCTCTTTTTTCTCTCATCTAAATGTCAAACAACTTAGCTTAAATAAAGCACAGCATTCTTCATCTGGTGCTTCTCAAAAGAAAAACAACACCACAGAAGGCGTCTAAAAAGGCCCTAATTAATGTTTCTCATTGATTTTGTTTTAGTGTGATGTATTTTATGAAAAAAATATGAATCCAGAAGGCACTCTCATTAAAATCATTAGTGGCTCAATGTTAGCTGAAAACAGCTCATTCTTTGGTGCACTGTAGTGCTTAAAAGCACGTTCACACACACAGCTTCTTATTTAACATCACAAGCTAGTGTTAGATGAAAACTAGCATTAGTTTTGTCAGGTACTATTGAACTATGATGAGCACAATCTACAAAAGCTATATCAAGGTGAATAATAAGAATATACTGTCGCCTAGCTTGCGTATCTCTCTAGGCCCTCTTTCATGCCTATAAACCCCAAGAATGTAACTTCCTGTAATTGATTTCTGTGTTATCATTTGAGAAACAGTAACAGCCAAAAGAAAAGGAAAGAATAATCTGGGGCCTATTACAGCAGTAAGACCTAGAGACGTTCTGGTTTTTAGGCAAATTCCTGGAAGCTTATTGCCAAGATTAACAGAGACATGTTGCTATTGCAGAACAGTGTTCACAGTTGTGTTTTGGTGCAACTGTACAGTGACTGTAGTCATGTGCCCCCTCCAGCAGTACTTTGTAGTTAAAACTAGAAGAAGAAATTCTGTGTGTACCTTCCAGAGGACCAAAAAAAAAAAAAAAATAATAAAAAAAAAATTAAATGGGTAAGGAGGTATTTTCAAATAGATTAAAAAAAATAAAATTACAGCATTTTTTTCTCTAATCTGCTGCAATCGTCATTATTTATATAGGGCAAAATGTGCTTTCCAGAGCAAATATGAGAAAGTCCTTTCTAAAGCACTGTATGATGGGAAACCATTTTCACAGCAATGCTGCTTTGTACTGAAATGTGACTTTTGCAGACAGAATTATTTCCAACGTAAGAAAGCCAGTTTAATGATTCAAATCTGCTGTGTTAAGTAAAACTGACCGTCTTCGTAAATCATGTGTGGCTTATCTGAGAACTTTTCAGTAAGTCAGACAAATTCTGTGAAGTTCCAGTAGAATAATGCAGTAGAGTAGGCTCAAAAGTGAGAACTGTTGCTATTGCCATACTCTGACAGAAGGCATTAGAAATGGCTTTGGGGTTTTTTAGATTTAGGATGTACAGAGCTGCAAGTTAAGCAGAAACACATTTTGGCATCAAACATATGCATCTTATTTTAAAAAATAATGAAACAATAAGTAATGTTATTTTTTCTACTGTCTCCTTTGGATTTTTATAAGAATCTTTATGAGCTGCAATAATACAACTTGTAATAATATCTTTGTATTGTGGAACCATACTGACAAATAAGACTAGTGAGAAGTAGTGTATAAGGGGAATAGAAATATGTGGATTAAAGAGTATAGCTGTTTCAGCTGTTTAAGCTTTGTAACACATAGTGAAATGCCTGAATTTTCATTAATTTGTGCCTTGTTTTTTAATATGTTATTCATTATAAAACTTCTCTGAAAACTGACTTGCTGATGGATCTGTACTAATATATGGCACACTCTGCCACAGAAGTCGCATTTTTAGTAGAAGAGGTAACATTTATTCTGGTATGATCACCGTTAATGGGGCTGTCAACAAAATTTTTGTAGAAAAATAATTACACCACAAGTAAGGCCATTTAGATCTGGATATGAGTAGTAAACCTGTATTAATTTAGGATTCAGATTATGTTAATGGTTTAGTATTTTTTCTTTATAGAGAACACAATAGTGAGGTCATCTGTAATAAAGATGATAATATTGAACCTTGGTGGTTTTCCATCTCATGTCTATAGGACATTTATGGCTGAAATATGGTTGAGAGAGCCTTAAAACGTTGTTTTATGGCAACCTCTGTGCAGTGCTGTAAAGCACTTTCTGTTAATGATAAATAAACTACAGAAGATCTATGTCTTAGTAAAGGGCTGTGTTCTTTTGCTTGTGAACAACTGACTTTAGCAATGTTTAACTTATCATGGTTACATGAGCTCCAGCTTAACCCTTCTGCAAGGAGATGTAATTCCACTAGTGTTAGTGGATGTATAGACAGGCACATTGCTGCTGAGTTTGGCCTGAGAAACACAGTACACATAAGTTGCTGTGATCATTCTTTGACT